>NC_057804.1:667255405-667555405 GCF_018294505.1 Triticum aestivum
ACCCACGGTGCGCCATTACTAACTTTGACCAAAAATTCCACCAAATGCACCCTCCCTGTGGACTACCTTTTCAGTTTAAAAAAATAAAAAAAATGATGGAAATGTCAAAAAAAAAATAAAGAAATAAAAATCTTCCCATGTAGTTGTTGGGAAAATTTACAAATATGAATTTCGACTTTATTTGCAAAATCTCTTTGTAATTTGTAAAATGCGCATAACTTTTGCATACGAACTCGGATTAAAACGTTTTTTATATGAAAAATCATCTACTCAAAAAGCTACATCCGAATACGGGGTTCCTCAAAAAAACCTAACAGAAAAAAGTTACGGGGCTTTCAAGATCTGGAGAGGCAAAAAAATTCAAAAAATTTCAAACTTAGTAGTGGTGCACCATTTGCTAGGTGCGCCACTAGTAACAGAAAAAAAATAGTTTCAATTTTTTTTTGGAATTTTTGTCCAAAATATGATACATAATATGAACGGAAGTTTGAAATATTTTTTCAAAATTTTATCACACTCATGAACATGTACAAAGTCCTAATCATCAACAAGGTTTAATATGATTGATATGCTAGATATATCAATGAGTGCCTGTTAAGGGAGGTAGTGCTACGGTTGGATAGAACTCCGAATTTAAGCATGCTTGGGCTGGAGTAGTGTGAGGATGGGTGACCTTTCGTGAAGTTTGACCACGAATTGATATTTCACTTGAGATTAAGCATATTGACCCGAGATTAAGCCATAGTAACCCGAGATTAAGAAAAAAATGAAAAAACAAATCCTAAAAAAATTTGAAATTTTTTATTTGAAAAAAATTTGAAAAAAAATTATTAGTAATGCCGCACTTCTATGTGGTGCGCCATTACTAAGTCAGATAGTAATGGCGCACCTCTAGGCACAGAATGGTGCACTATAGGTGCGCCATTACTAACAATTACTAATGGCGTGATGCTAGTATCACACCTGTAGTGCGCCATTAATGGCCAAAATAGGTGGCCACTAGCATGCCTTTTTCTAGTAGTGTTTTATCATTTTTGCATGAAGATCTAAAAACTCTGAATCATTAGGACGCCTTTTAACTAAAGTTGACTCATCTCCAGTCCATATTTAGCAAGATTCATATTGGAAAATAAAGATTTAATAGGAGTCACATCAATCACTTTTAGATCTTCATCATTATTGTCATGAAAACTAGAAGAACATGCTTTCACAAAGCAATCTTTTTTAGCACACATCCTAGCGATTCTTTCTTTGCACTCATCAATGGAAATTACCATGGATTTGAGAGACTCATTGATATCATGCTTGGGTGGAATAGATCTAAGTTTCAAAGAATCAACAACAAGAGAAATTCAATCAACATTCCTAGCCAACTCATCAATCTTAAGCTATTTTTCCTCAACCAAAGCATTGAAATTCTTTTGCGAACTCATAAATTCTTTAACACTTTTCTCAAAATCAGAGGGCATCTTATAAAATTTCCATAAGAGTTGTTGTAGGAATTACCATAATTATTAGAGGAATTACTAGGAAATGGCTTAGAATTAAAATTTCCTCTATACGCGTCGTTACCAAAATTGTTCCTACCAACAAAATTCACATCCATAGATTCATTATTATTCTCAATCAAAGTGGACAAAGGCATATCATTAGGATTAGAATAAACAATTTTATTAGCAAACAATTTCATAAGTTCAGCCATCTTTCCACTCAAAACATTAATCTCTTCAATTGCATGAACTTTTTTACTAGTGGATCTTCCAGTGTGCCATTGAGAATAATTAACCATAATATTGTCTAGGAGTTTAGTAGCTTCTCCTAAACTGATTTCCATAAAAGTGCCTCCCGTGGCCGAATCTAAGAGATTTCTAGAAGCAAAATTCAAGCCGGCATAATTGTTTTGTATAATCATCCACAAATTCAATGTGTAGGGCAATTACGTATCATTAATTTCATCCTCTCCCAAGCTTGTCCAACATGCTGATGATCAAGTTGCTTAAAATTCATAATATCGTTCCTAAGAGAGATGATCTTAGCGGGAGGAGATAAAAGGATCTTTGTACTTATTCCATGAATCAATACTATTTTTAGGCAAAGAAGAGAACCAAGTTTTAGCACGATCTCTAAGCAAAAATGGAAATAGCTTCAATTTAACAATATCATTATCCACATCTTTCTTCTTTTGCATATCACAAAAATCAACGAAGTTGTTTAGATGGGTTGCGGCATCTTCACTAGGAACGCTAGAAAATTGATCTTTCATAACAAGATTCAACAAAGAGGTATTAATTTCACAAGATTCAGCATCGGTAGTAGGAGCAATTGGGGTGCTAAAAAAATCATTGTTGTTGGTATTGGAAAAGTCACACAATTTAGGATTATCTTGAGCCATCGTGACAAACAATCAATCCAACACACAAGCACACAAGAAACAAGTGAAAAGAGACGAATGTAAGAGGGGCGAAGAAAATGAGAGGCGAATGCAAATAATGTAATGCGAGGGATAAGAGTTTATGATGGGTACTTGGTATGTCTTGACTTGGCGTAGACTCTCCGGAAACGGCGCCAGAAATCCTTCTTGCTACCTCTTGAGATTGCGTTGTTCTTTCCCTTGAAGAGGAAAGGGTGATCCAGCAAAGTAGCATAAATATTTCCCTAAATTTTGAGAACCAAGGTATCAATCCAGTAGGAGACGACACACAAGTCACCTAGTACCTGCACAAACAATCAAGAACCTTGCAACCAATGCGATAAAGGGTTGTCAATCCCTTCACGGTCACTCGCAAAAGTGAGATCTAGGTTAGTCCCAAAAAATGATATAAAATAGCATATAAATTACATATAAAACATCCAAGATATATAATATAATAGCATGAAACAATAAAAAAAATATTAATATGTTGGAGACGAATCAGACAAATGTTTTTTTTCTGCGGGCTCGTTCCGATAAATTATACAATCATTGATGCATGTGTGGTATCTAATGTATTGAAGATCAACAAGGCATATGATTTTCTTGGCCTCCTCGACACTAGTAGGACACAGGTTCCCTGCAGGAAGAACCTTCTTTAGGTACTTCAAATGATCATCGAGACTTCTGTCAGTCCATTTGATTTTGGACTTCGTCTTTAGCTGTTCAAGCATGAAATTCAAGCGGGTCACCTCGGTGTCACACCCTAGCTAGTCATGCATCAGAGTGTGTGCATCATGTTTAAAATTCCATTTAATTTGAAATGGGGATTTGTGAAACCCTCAGAATCATCTTGAGAATGACCCAAATAAAAATTTCTCCAAAAGGGTCCAAGAAAATGCTCATGTTGCTCTCTGAAAATATTGGACAGAGATAATAATCAAACCAATATTTTTAAGAGCTCATAGGTATTTATTTTGGGCTTTTGGAATTAATGCATAAATATTTGCTTTGGAAATATATTAATTATATATATTAATATATGTCCAAATATTATGCCATTTATAAAGGAGCTCTGTAATATATTTAGCCCCTGCAAAAATTGGCATAAGTTAAATAAATGATTTAATATATTATTTAAATCAAAACAAATGTCAGAAATTAGAAAAACAGAAAAAAAATAAAAGGGAGAAGCTTACCTGGGCTCCTCCCTGTACAGCCCAGCCAGCTGGCCGACCCAGCCAGCAGCCGGCCCAGCCCACCTCCCTCCTCTGTCGTCTTCGTCCTCGACAGAGGGAGGGGAGTGTGGCCGGCGCGCGCGCGCGCGCCACCGCGCCACGCCACCTCTCTCCCTGCTTGCCTGCCCTCCCCTCCTCGCTCGATGCCCCGGACGACGCCACGCCTCCCCCCCTGCTCTCTCTCACTCGCCCCGGCTCTCCCCTCCTCTCCCTCACTCTCTCTCTCACACGGCCGAACACCACCGTCGCCGCGGTTCGCCATAGCAGTCGTCTCCGGCCACCCCTCGCTCCCCCGACTAGCTCAGAAGCTCCGCCACAACCCCCTCTTCCTCCCCACCGCTCCACGGGCCTCCGGAAGCCCTGCATCGCCGCTACGTCGCCGTTCCCCTCTTCGGGCTCCGACCATCATCGCCGTCGAATTCGCCATCTCCAGCGCGTCTCCGAGCCCGCTTCGACGCCCACTACAACCGCGGTGAGCCCCCGAGTCGTTTCCCCCTTCTCCCCTGGTCTCTTTCGACCTCTAGGCCTTAGCCCCACCTTGGCCGAGAGCTCCACGCCGCCGGCGATGTCGCCGTCGTGGCCACGGTCACCGTATCGCCCAACCGAGCACACTATCGTGCTCCACGCCTCACTAGGAGCACGCAGCACGCACCAATGCCTCCCCAAACACCCTGCAACACCGACTCCGACCGCACCCGAACTCCGGCCGCCGCTCACGAGCTCGCCGTCGACGGTACCGGCCACCACAGGCTCGGCCACCACCACCGTTCGACGCGCGGGAGCAAGAGCTCTCCAACGAGCCCAAGAACGGCCTCGCCCGTGCCCTGTAGCGCGATCCCGCATCGCGCCGCCGTCTCGGGCCTCGCCGGCGTCACGTCGCCGGTGGGTTTGACCCACTTTGACCACGGCAGGACCCCCCTGAGTCCCTGACAGGTGGGCCCAGCCCTGTAGCTAATTAGGATTAGCGCTAACCACTGTTAGTTAACCCCCTAACACTGACCAGTGGGCCCCAGCGCCACTAACCCCTAATTAGGTTTAAACTAACCCTGTTTAACCCCCCTGTCACTGACGTGTGGGCCCCACACGTCAGGTTTGACTCCAGCCAGCCGCAGTTGACCACTGACGTCATGCTGACGTCATGCTGGCGCAATAATTATAATTTCTGGATTTAATTTAAATCAGGAAATTCCAGAATATTATTTAAACTTTAAAAATTCATAACTTTTATTCTGTAACTCCAAATTAGACAAATTATATATGAAAAATGATCAGAAAAATCCAATCTATCCATCTGTACTATTTTCATGCATGATCAAACAAGTTAAATTGATGTTTTAAGCAGAACAAGGAAAAGCACTTTAAAAGGCCATATTTGAATTTGAAATTTGAATCCTTGATTCAAATTTGTTCAAACCCTTCTGGTTTTAGTTGCATTAGCCCAACACACTCATATTGCCATGTTTCATGCATGCATCATATTGTTGCACATTGTTTGGTGATGCTTGTGTATCGGTGTCCTCTGCGATAGGTTCTGCCTCCGAGGAGTACCGTGATTACCCTAACGAAGAACCGTATCAGTGCATCGAACCATCAGGCAAGCAACCAACCATTTGATCATATCGATACAAACCCATGTTCTCGCTCCTGCTCTCTTTTACTGCATTAAGACAACGCGTTTCAAACTGCTGTGTGCTACGGTAGTTGAACCCATTTCCTCTGCATGACCTGTCATTGCCACAGTAACTAGATGAAACCCACTAGCATGTGTAGGAGTTGATTGAGCCATATGTATGTGTTGTTCCTACCTTGCTATGCCTGCTATGCTTAGAGTCGTGTCAGGTCTGGTTCATCTGGGTGATGGGCTAGAGTGAAATGATTATGTCGGTAATGAGAGTGGTGTGGTGAACATGATTTGGTAAAGGTATCGATGAGAGGCCATGTAGGAGTACATGGTGGGTTGTTTCATTGAAGCCGACCTTAAGCACTGAGATCTGTATGTGTGATTTAAGAACCAGCTACTACCATGCATTGGGCCCGAAACCAATGGACCCTCTCGACTTCTTATTCACCCTAGTTCTCCGTCCAGGAGTTGCAAGTAGTTTCTGGTGTTTGTAGCCTACTGGAGGCCGTGGACAGCGCTGACCGTAGGGGTGGGCTGTGATGCGGTAGGTACGTGGCACAGTGTACCGAATACCCGTTAGGTATCTCGGGAACCCTGTTCACATCGTTCGGGGCCGTATGGGAAACCTCGGCCGGACTCCCTGCGGATGGAACCTGGATAGGCGATAAACCTGGACTGGAGGCTTAGGTGATTAGGTAGGTCGTGGCCGACATCCACGTTGGGCTTCCGCTTGAAGGTTGCCGAGTACATGTCGTGTAAACGACGGTAAGTGGTGAGAGCGTGTATGAAGGAGTACACCCCTGCAGGGTTATCATAATCTATTCGAATAGCCGCGTCCGCGGTAAAGGACTACTTGGTTGCCTATACAGTTCATAGACAAGTAAATGGAAACTGTTAAAAGCCTCAAGATAAGTGTGAGTGCCGAGGATGGCCCTTCCGTAGGAAGACGGAGGTGGATCCTCGGTAGTGTATTGAAGTGGTGAGTAGTGGACTCGTGTGCGCAAAACCATTTCAAGTTGTAGTATCGTAGGATAGTCTAGCCAAGAGTCAAAGCTGGCTTGCTGCAATAACTCCACCAACCCTTCTTGATACTATGCATGTATGTAGGATCTGATGTAAGTCTTGCTGAGTACCTTTGTACTCATGTTGCTATAATCTACATTTTTTTACAGAAGACGCTGCAACCCCTTCTGATGGGTTCTATGTAGACGTTGACATCAACGAGTAGGCTAAAGACCCAGGTGGTGACCCTGAGCTTGTGAAGGACCACGTAGTATAGCTAGGCTTTCCAAGCCTCTTTTATTTTACTAGTTGTCTGTACTCAGACAATGTACTTCCGCTGCTGGTTTGTATGACTGTATGACTTGAATGTTGGGTCGTGAGACCCGTACCTTTGTGTATGTTATGCATGGCTCCCTGAGCCTTAAATAAAGTACTTGTGTCGTAGAGTCATGTTGTGATGCTTCGTTGTATTTGCACATATCGAGCATATTGTGTGTATGATTGAAATGCTTGGTATGTGTGGGATCTGACTATCTAGTTGTTTATCCTTAGTAGCCTCTCTTACCGGGAAATGTCTCCTAGTGTTACCGCTGAGCCATGGTAGCTTGCTACTGCTCTGGAACACTTAGGATGGCCGGCATGTGTCCTTCTTCGTTCCTGTGTCTGTCCCTTCGGGGAAATGTCACGCTTTGAGTACCGGAGTCCTGTTAGCCCGCTACAGCCCGGTTTACCGGAGTCCTGCTAGCCCAGTGCTACAGCCCGGACCCACTTGCTGATGACCGACACGTTCGGAGCTGGGTCATGGATGCCTGTCCCTGTAAGTCTGTGCCACTTTGGGTTTACGACTAGTCATGTCAGCCCGGGCTCCTTATCATATGGATGCTAGCGACACTATCATATACGTGAGCCAAAAGGCGCAAACGGTCCCGGGCAAAGGTAAGGCGACACCCGTGGGGATACCATGCGTGAGGCCGCAAAGTGATATGAGGTGTTACCGGCTAGATCGATGTGACATCGAGTCGGGGTCCTGACAGCGTTGGCATCAGAGCCGGACTGCCTATAGGTTCTCCAAGCCAAACTGGTCGATGTTGAGTCTAGAGATTCTTTAGTTATATGTAGGGGAATTGTTTGTGGGATGGAACGTAAGGCTCTTTTTACTCCTTTATCTTATGACCTTCTGATCTGAGTCAGTCCATTCTTCTACCGGGGGATAAGGAATTAGGATCTGTTCTCTCTATCAGGATCACGTGTTACTAATCGGTAGTACCTTATAAGTTTGGTGGATACAAGCCTAGTTCAGTTCTACTACCACATTATGTTGCTAAGATGGATTCAAAACCTTGTTATGATGATGATGAGTGTGTATGCAATCCTTTGTCAAATGTCTCAAATCCTTCTTGAGCATTTACAGCTGTTATGCTGCCGAAATTTTGCTAGAAATTCTAATGCCTTTGCATTATGATTGTGCTTTCAGATGGCCACTCGCGACCTCAATCAAGTGGTTCGCCTGACTCGATGCCTAGATGTACCCGGCCATACTGCTAAGTTGGTCAGGGTAATGACTGAGGCTGGATACCGCTGGTATCCTGAGTACACGGTCGAAGAGCAATTCCTAGACTTTAATCAAAGCCAGTATCTCTGCACTGTCAGGATATTTCCATCTTATCCTGGATCCACCGAGCCCCTTCACTGCTCTTATGGACTCGGGGTTACTATTGAGATGGCTGTGCAGGACGCCGCCTACTCTATGATGACCATTATGCGAGTCAGATCTGGACTATTTCGGGACTCTGATTTCCGGTATATGCCAGGATCACTTCCGGGAGCACAAGGGTATCTCCAGGCTATCTATGCTGACCCCACTCAGGAGGATTCACGGACTCGCACCACTGCTGAGATGCTCGAGGATAAGGACCGTGAAAATCGGGCCTTAAGGTTAGAGCTCTTCAATACCCGTGCTGACCACTGGGCCACTTTGACTCGGCTCGCACCGGCGGTGCAAGCTGGATATTCGGATATGCGCGATCTCTATCCTGTGAGATCTGCTCTGCCGGACGTGATGGTTTGGCGTGATGTAGGAGGCATCACCCCACCTCGCGGTCCCCGCAGGCCACCGTCTGTTGGTCTAAGACCTCATCCTAGCCCCTATGGTCCACAAGCTTCGCGAGATCGTCTGTTTCCGGATGATCATGTTGAGCTTCCAGGCTATGGAGGCGACTTCTACGAGGACTACTACGGATCGGTCTGAGTTAGCGATAGTATCACTAGTTCGCACTAGCCGTGTCGTCTATCGTCCCGCGTGACTCGTGGGATATGACCTAGTTTGTACTCTTTCCGGAGGTGTAGAAAAATAATGTATAGGAGCTTGGAATGCCTCCGATGAGATGTAATCCTCTTTTCACCGTAATAGTACTTTGTTTGGTCTTGTACTAAACCCTGTATGGTGTGTATGACGATGGAATAAAGAAGCAGTTTCTGTATCTACCATGTCATATGGATGATCATCTTGCATTTCGAGTTATTCCTTACATTTCTATCCTTTGTCGGAATTTTATCATTCTGACTAAATCATTGCCTTGTTTACCTAGGATGGTCAACACGCGCGCTAACCCTGCTTCTCAAGAGCAGGCCGAAGGCAGTGAAGGCAGGAATGAAAATCTGCCTCATCCTCCTTCACTAGCCGAGGTTATGATGGAAGCTGAGAGAAACAAGCGGGAGACCAACCGTTTGTTGGAGCGTATTGAACAGAATACAGCACACCATCAGAGGACTAACGTGGTGTCACTCAGTGATTTTATCAAATTGCATCCACCCACGTTCCACCACTCCGTTGAGCCTCTCGACGCTGATGACTGGCTTCGCAGTATTGCTCACAAACTGCGTTCCGCGCTGGTAGCGGAGGCTGACAAGGTCACCTTTGCTGCATATCATCTTGAAGGCCCCGCCAGTCTATGGTGGGAGAATTATGGAGCTATGCGCCCGGCGGGCCATGTCACTACTTGGGCTGAGTTCAGCGAGGCTTTCCGTGAACATCACATTCCGGAGGGTCTCATGGACCGTAAACGTGAGGAATTTTGCAGTTTCACCCAAGGCCGACTTTCTGTGGATGCTTACAGCAGGGAGTTTGGTAATCTCGCACGATATGCAACCGAGGAAGTTTCTACTAATGCCAAGAAGCAAGCAAGGTTCCGTAAGGGCCTTAGTCCTGAGCTTCGCCGCGACCTTCGTCTGCATGAGTGCACATCTTTCCAGAAACTTGTCAACAAAGCCATCAGTGCTGAAACGGGTCAGACTGACTATGACGCAACACGCAAGCACGGCCGCGAAATGGGTTCCTCATCCGGTGCTGGTCCTCAGAAGCGCCGCGTGTGGGTACCCAACACCGCCCTGCCACCCAGGTTCACACCGAGGCCATCTTTCCAGGCGCCTCGCCCTGTTCAACAGTCTGCACCGGCCAAGCCCTATGGGGGTCCAACCAATAATGCTCCTCCACATACCAGTTCCGTGACTTGTTTCAAGTGTGGTGAATCTGGCCACTATATGCGTGAGTGTCCCCAGACCAACCCCAATCAAGCTGCTAAAGCTGTTGGCCGTGGCAAGCCGACAGGAAAAGTATTCCACGCCAAACCGGTCACCGCTTCACGTGGCCATGTCAATTGTATCTCTGCCGAAGAAGCTCAAGAGGATCCCAACGTCGTTCTCGGTACGCTTCTTGTTAATTGCCACCCGGCATCTGTTCTTTTCGATACAGGAGCCTCTCATTCTTTTATATCTGAAAACTATGCTCGTTTGCATAACGTCGCATTCGGTGATATGCCAACCTCTATGGTAATTCAAACTCCGGGATCCAAATGGCAAACCTCTAGAGTAAGCCATGGAAATGAAATCCAAGTCGACAGACTTGTTTTCCTCGCATCCTTGATAGCCCTTAAATCTTCAGATATTAATATCATTCTGGGTATGGACTAGATGTCAGCTCATCAAGCCAAAATTGATTGCTTCTCTAGGACTGTTCAACTTACTCACCCTTCGGGCAAGATAGTCAATGTCTTGACCCGAATAGCCAAGCGACAGTTATATTCTCTTAACGCCAGCCCTTTGCCAGACCTTGAGGACATTCCGGTAGTCCGTGACTTCTCGGATGTCTTCCCAGAGGAATTGCCAGGTGTTCCACCTGACAGAGATGTTGAGTTCGTAATAGACCTCATCCCAGGAACCGTTCCGATTGCTAGAAGACCTTATAAGATGGCACCACTAGAACTAGCCGAGCTTAAGAAACAACTCGATGAGTCCTTGAAAAAGGGTTTCATCCGACCTAGTTCATCTCCGTGGGCTTGCCCCGTCCTATTCGTCAAGAAGAAGGATGGTACGGACCGGATGGTTGTAGATTACCGACCTGTCAATTTGGTCACAATCAAAAACAAATATCCACTTCCCAGGATCAATGATCTGTATGATCAGCTCGCTGGATCCTCAGTCTTCTCTAAGATGGATTTGAGGCTGGGCTACCATCAAATCAAAATCAGAAACGGGGACATTCCTAAAACGGCCTTTGTTACTCGTTATGGCCAATACGAGTACACCGTCATGTCCTTCGGATTAACCAACGCTCCAGCCACCTTTTCTCGGTTAATGAACTCAATCTTCATGGAGTATTTGGATAAATTCGTCGTGGTCTACCTCGATGATATACTCATCTACTCCAAGAACGAGGAAGAACATGCCGAACATCTAAGGCTAGTGTTGAAGAAACTTCGAGAGCATCGCCTTTATGCCAAATTTTCTAAATGTGAATTATGGTTGTCAGAAGTGACCTATCTGGGCCATGTAATATCTGGTAAAGGTATTGCTGTTAACCCTGAGCGAGTTCAAGCCGTCCTTAATTGGACTCCACCTGAAACGGTCAAGCAAGTTCGGAGTTTTCTGGGCTTAGCGAGCTATTGTCGTCGCTTTGTCGAGAACTTCTCCAAAGTTGCCAAACCTCTAACCGAACTCCTCAAGAAAGATAAGAAGTTCGATTGGACTCCACAATGTGAGCACAGCTTTCAGGAACTGAAAAGATGCCTGACCTCTGCTCCCGTACTGGTACCGCCAGACTTCTCCAAGGACTTTGTTATCTACTGCGACGCCTCACGACAAGGACTAGGTTGCATTCTCATGCAAGATCGACATGTAATTGCCTACGCTTCACGGCAATTGCACCCACATGAGGAGAATTATCCTACTCATGATCTAGAGCTTGCAGTCATAGTCTATGCACTTAAGACCTGGCGACATTACCTCCTCGGTAACCGTTGTGAAATATTCACTGATCACCAAAGTCTGAAGTACATTTTCACCCAACCGGATCTGAATCTCAGGCAAAGACGTTGGGTGGAATTGATCACAGACTTCGACTTAGGAATAACCTACACCCCAGGGAAAGCCAACGTCATGGCTGATGCGCTAAGCCGTAAATCTTATTGTAACAACGTGATGTTACAACAAAGTCAACCGCTTCTCCATGAGGAATTTCGGAAGCTTAACCTTCACATTGTTCCTCAAGGTTTTCTTTCCACCTTGGTGGCAAAACCTACTCTTACGGATCAGATTATCAAAGAACAGAGGGTAGATCCGGGAATTTCCCGCATCAAGAGAAACATTCAGAAAGGAATTGCGAATTGCTTCTCCATTAATGATCAAGGGGTCGTATACTTCGGGAATCGACTAGTGGTTCCCAAAGTGCGAAACCTGAGGCGTTTGATCCTTAAGGAAGCTCATGAATCTCCCCTCACCATTCATCCCGGTAGCACTAAGATGTATCAGGACCTACGCCAGAGGTTCTGGTGGACTAGGATGAAGAGAGAAATTGCTCAGTATATTGCTAATTGCGACGTCTGTCGTCGTGTAAAAGCAGAGCATCAACGGCCTGCTGGCACCCTTCAACCCTTAGCTATTCCTGAATGGAAATGGGATAAAATTGGTATGGACTTCATTACCGGTTTTCCCAGGACCAAGAGAGGGAATAATGCTATTTTCGTCGTGGTCGATCGTCTTTCCAAAGTAGCCCATTTCCTACCTGTTCGTGAGAGTATAACCGCTAGTCAGCTGGCAGACTTATACATCTCCCGAATAGTGTCTCTCCATGGTGTTCCTTTGGAAATCAACTCGGATCGAGGAAGTCTTTTCACCTCTCGATTTTGGGAAAGTTTCCAAAATGCTATGGGAACTCGTCTCTCCTTTAGCACCGCTTTCCACCCTCAGTCAAGTGGTCAAGTGGAACGCGTCAACCAGATTCTAGAAGACATGCTTCGAGCTTCTGTTATCTCATTTGGAATGGACTGGGAGAAGTGCCTTCCATTTGCCGAATTCGCTTACAACAACAGCTATCAATCTAGCTTGGGTAAAGCCCCTTTTGAAGTTCTCTATGGACGACGGTGTCGAACACCCCTTAACTGGTCAGAGACCGGGGAAAGACAATTCTTTGGCCCGGATATGATTCAGGAAGCAGAAGAACAAGTTCGTATCGTTCGTGAAAAGTTGAAAACAGCCCAATCCCGTCAAAAGAGTCAATATGACCGAAAGCATAAGGCTATGACTTTTGAGGTTGACGAGAAGGCTTATCTTCGGGTCACCCCTCTGAAGGGAACCCATCGTTTCGGTATCAAAGGCAAATTGGCTCCTCGTTACATTGGACCTTTTCGCATTCTCGCCAAACGAGGAGAAGTTGCCTACCAGTTGGAACTACCTCCGCATCTCTCCAGAGTCCACGATGTCTTCCACGTTTCTCAACTCAGGCGTTGCTTCTCGGATCCTATCCGTGAAGTGGACCACGAAACGCTTGATCTCCAAGATAATCTTACATATCGAGAGTACCCCGTTCGTATCCTCGATCAGGCCGAACGTATCACCCGACGTCAGAACATCAAGTTCCTCAAAGTACAATGGTCACACCATTCTGAGGATGAAGCAACTTGGGAAAGGGAGGATCGTCTTCGACTCGAGTACCCCGCCTTCTTCCCGGAGGAACCCAAATCTCGGGACGAGATTCTTTTGAGTGGGGGTGAGTTGTCACACCCTAGCTAGTCATGCATCAGAGTGTGTGCATCATGTTTAAAATTCCATTTAATTTGAAATGGGGATTTGTGAAACCCTCAGAATCATCTTGAGAATGACCCAAATAAAAATTTCTCCAAAAGGGTCCAAGAAAATGCTCATGTTGCTCTCTGAAAATATTGGACAGAGATAATAATCAAACCAATATTTTTAAGAGCTCATAGGTATTTATTTTGGGCATTTGGAATGAATGCATAAATATTTGCTTTGGAAATATATTAATTATATATATTAATATATGTCCAAATATTATGCCATTTATAAAGGAGCTCTGTAATATATTTAGCCCCTGCAAAAATTGGCATAAGTTAAATAAATGATTTAATATATTATTTAAATCAAAACAAATGTCAGAAATTAGAAAAACAGAAAAAAAATAAAAGGGAGAAGCTTACCTGGGCTCCTCCCTGTACAGCCCAGCCAGCTGGCCGGCCCAGCCAGCAGCCGGCCCAGCCCACCTCCCTCCTCTGTCGTCTTCGTCCTCGACAGAGGGAGGGGAGTGTGGCCGGCGCGCGCGCGCGCCACCGCGCCACGCCACCTCTCTCCCTGCTTGCCTGCCCTCCCCTCCTCGCTCGATGCCCCGGACGACACCACGCCTCCCCCCCTGCTCTCTCTCACTCGCCCCGGCTCTCCCCTCCTCTCCCTCGCTCTCTCTCTCACACGGCCGAACACCACCGTCGCCGCCGTTCGCCATAGCAGTCGTCTCCGGCCACCCCTCGCTCCCCCGACTAGCTCAGAAGCTCCGCCACAACCCCCTCTTCCTCCCCACCGCTCCACGGGCCTCCGGAAGCCCTGCATCGCCGCCACGTCGCCGTTCCCCTCTTCGGGCTCCGACCATCATCGCCGTCGAATTCGCCGTCTCCAGCGCGTCTCCGAGCCCGCTTCGACGCCCACTGCAACCGCGGTGAGCCCCCGAGTCGTTTCCTCCTTCTCCCCTGGTCTCTTTCGACCACTAGGCCTTAGCCCCACCTTGGCCGAGAGCTCCACGCCGCCGGCGATGTCGCCGTCGTGGCCACGGTCACCGTATCGCCCAACCGAGCACACTATCGTGCTCCACGCCTCACTAGGAGCACGCAGCACGCACCAATGCCTCCCCAAACACCCTGCAACGCCGACTCCGACCGCACCCGAACTCCGGCCGCCGCTCACGAGCTCGCCGTCGACGGTACCGGCCACCCCAGGCTCGGCCACCACCACCGTTCGACGCGCGGGAGCAAGAGCTCTCCAACGAGCCCAAGAACGGCCTCGCCCGTGCCCTGTAGCGCGATCCCGCATCGCGCCGCCGTCTCGGGCCTCGCCGGCGTCACGTCGCCGGTGGGTTTGACCCACTTTGACCACGGCAGGACCCCCCCTGAGTCCCTGACAGGTGGGCCCAGCCCTGTAGCTAATTAGGATTAGCGCTAACCACTGTTAGTTAACCCCCTGACACTGACCAGTGGGCCCCAGCGCCACTAACCCCTAATTAGGTTTAAACTAACCCTGTTTAACCCCCCTGTCACTGACGTGTGGGCCCCACACGTCAGTTTTGACTCCAGCCAGCCGCAGTTGACCACTGACGTCATGCTGACGTCATGCTGGCGCAATAATTATAATTTCTGGATTTAATTTAAATCAGGAAATTCCAGAATATTATTTAAACTTTAAAAATTCATAACTTTTATTCTGTAACTCCAAATTAGACAAATTATATATGAAAAATGATCAGAAAAATCCAATCTATCCATCTGTACTATTTTCATGCATGATCAAACAAGTTAAATTGATGTTTTAAGCAGAACAAGGAAAAGCACTTTAAAAGGCCATATTTGAATTTGAAATTTGAATCCTTGATTCAAATTTGTTCAAACCCTTCTGGTTTTAGTTACATTAGCCCAACACACTCATATTGCCATGTTTCATGCATGCATCATATTGTTGCACATTGTTTGGTGATGCTTGTGTATCGGTGTCCTCTGCGACAGGTTCTGCCTCCGAGGAGTACCGTGATTACCCTAACGAAGAACCGTATCAGTGCATCGAACCATCAGGCAAGCAACCAACCATTTGATCATATCGATACAAACCCATGTTCTCGCTCCTGCTCTCTTTTACTGCATTAAGACAACGCGTTTCAAACTGCTGTGTGCTACGGTAGTTGAACTCATTTCCTCTGCATGACCTGTCATTGCCACAGTAACTAGATGAAACCCACTAGCATGTGTAGGAGTTGATTGAGCCATATGTATGTGTTGTTCCTACCTTGCTATGCCTGCTATGCTTAGAGTCGTGTCAGGTCTGGTTCATCTGGGTGATGGGCTAGAGTGAAATGATTATGTCGGTAATGAGAGTGGTGTGGTGAACATGATTTGGTAAAGGTATCGATGAGAGGCCATGTAGGAGTACATGGTGGGTTGTTTCATTGAAGCCGACCTTAAGCACTGAGATCTGTATGTGTGATTTAAGAACCAGCTACTACCATGCATTGGGCCCGAAACCAATGGACCCTCTCGACTTCTTATTCACCCTAGTTCTCCGTCCAGGAGTTGCAAGTAGTTTCTGGTGTTTGTAGCCTACTGGAGGCCGTGGACAGCGCTGACCGTAGGGGTGGGCTGTGATGCGGTAGGTACGTGGCACGGTGTACCGAATACCCGTTAGGTATCTCGGGAACCCTGTTCACATCGTTCGGGGCCGTATGGGAAACCTCGGCCGGACTACCTGCGGATGGAACCTGGATAGGCGATAAACCTGGACTGGAGGCTTAGGTGATTAGGTAGGTCGTGGCCGACATCCACGTTGGGCTTCCGCTTGAAGGTTGCCGAGTACATGTCGTGTAAACGACGGTAAGTGGTGAGAGCGTGTATGAAGGAGTACACCCCTGCAGGGTTATCATAATCTATTCGAATAGCCGCGTCCGCGGTAAAGGACTACTTGGTTGCCTATACAGTTCATAGACAAGTAAATGGAAACTGTTAAAAGCCTCAAGATAAGTGTGAGTGCCGAGGATGGCCCTTCCGTAGGAAGACGGAGGTGGATCCTCGGTAGTGTATTGAAGTGGTGAGTAGTGGACTCGTGTGCGCAAAACCATTTCAAGTTGTAGTATCGTAGGATAGTCTAGCCAAGAGTCAAAGCTGGCTTGCTGCAATAACTCCACCAACCCTTCTTGATACTATGCATGTATGTAGGATCTGATGTAAGTCTTGCTGAGTACCTTTGTACTCATGTTGCTATAATCTACATTTTTTTACAGAAGACGCTGCAACCCCTTCTGATGGGTTCTATGTAGACGTTGACATCAACGAGTAGGCTAAAGACCCAGGTGGTGACCCTGAGCTTGTGAAGGACCACGTAGTATAGCTAGGCTTTCCAAGCCTCTTTTACTTTACTAGTTGTCTGTACTCAGACAATGTACTTCCGCTGCTGGTTTGTATGACTGTATGACTTGAATGTTGGGTCGTGAGACCCGTACCTTTGTGTATGTTATGCATGGCTCCCTGAGCCTTAAATAAAGTACTTGTGTCGTAGAGTCATGTTGTGATGCTTCGTTGTATTTGCACATATCGAGCATATTGTGTGTATGATTGAAATGCTTGGTATGTGTGGGATCTGACTATCTAGTTGTTTATCCTTAGTAGCCTCTCTTACCGGGAAATGTCTCCTAGTGTTACCGCTGAGCCATGGTAGCTTGCTACTGCTCTGGAACACTTAGGCTGGCCGGCATGTGTCCTTCTTCGTTCCTGTGTCTGTCCCTTCGGGGAAATGTCACGCTTTGAGTACCGGAGTCCTGTTAGCCCGCTACAGCCCGGTTTACCGGAGTCCTGCTAGCCCAGTGCTACAGCCCGGACCCACTTGCTGATGACCGACACGTTCAGAGCTGGGTCATGGATGCCTGTCCCTGTAAGTTTGTGCCACTTTGGGTTTACGACTAGTCATGTCAGCCCGGGCTCCTTATCATATGGATGCTAGCGACACTATCATATACATGAGCCAAAAGGCGCAAACGGTCCCGGGCAAAGGTAAGGCGACACCCGTGGGGATACCGTGCGTGAGGCCGCAAAGTGATATGAGGTGTTACCGGCTAGATCGATGTGACATCGAGTCGGGGTCCTGACATCGGGATCGCAACCATCATACAATAGAGTCTTTGAGTCTAACTCCAAGTACCAGCTTGGCCTCCTCTCTAGAAGCAGCTCTATCGGTAATCGTCTTCTTGTCTAGCAAGTCTCGATCATGAGGGTCCTGGATGACTAAAGCTTGTAGCGACAAAGACTGCGGCGTGTTCGCTTCATCTCAGTCATACCCGGCCTCTTCTCCGCCATCATGCCCGGCGCCCTCTTCTTTGCGTCCATTATTGGTTATCTCTTCATCTAAACCCATGTCCTTATTGATTGCCCCGCCGACATCCTCATCATCGTAATCTTGACTTATTCACCGAGTATAGCCATCCTTTGCATCTTCGACACGGACATAAATCACCTTATGGTTATTTTCATACATGTCGTGTACCACTGATTGCAACCATCTTTCCACCATCCTACCACTAAACTTCATGATCGCTTGAGAGGTATATCAAAATAATTATAACCACACATGCATGCATGAAAGTCATACAAATCGGCATCACCTTCCCTAAGAATAAGACATATCGAGCTTGCCCGAAGTTCACCGAAACTGAAATAAATCGACATTTCGGTAAACATAGGCAACTCATGTCACACATACATTTCGGAAAATACATATAGGCAACTCATGCCACGCACTGTTTGGTAAAATTGCACACACACATATATTTCCATTCTAGCAAAACACTATTTTTTACTCACGTATCTAGATAGCAAGGTGATGAACAGGTGTCGCTTTTGGGATCGATGTGGACAAAGATATTTAATGCGCCTTCATTCATGAGAGTGAGATAGCTAGCTTACTTCATTTAATGAGTAGATCTACCTCGTAGGAAATGCATCTAACTAGTGGAGAGGATAGAGTGCTAGTAAGTGAATGAAGTGGAAGAGGCAAGAGATATGGGAAGCTGGGAGAGCGAGAAGAAAAGCAAGTGAGGAATGTGAGCCATTAATAAAGGGGAGAATAGAGGGAGGATGGTGGAGAAGCAAGAGAGAAGAGAGCAAGTGGAGAGCAAAGGAATCTACGGGAGAAGGAAGGGGGGGGGGATGAGGAGGTGTCCATGTCAAAACCGGCAGAACTCGGGTAGGGGGTCCCGAACTGTGCGTCTAAGTATCAAAGGTAGCAGGAGGCAGGAAAAAGATGTTTACCCAGGCTCGTGTCCTCTTGAGGGAGGTAATACCCTACTTCATGCTTGATTGAATTTGATGAGTATAGTGGTTACAAGAGTTGGTCTACCTCTAGATCGTAATGGCTAAACCTTAGATGCCTAGCATGTATGATTGTGATGGCCCCTAAGGACTAAACCCTCTGGTTTATATAGGCACCGGAGGGGACTAGGGTTGTACAAAGTCGGTTTTACAGAGGAAGGAAACTACACATCTGGATGCCAAGCTTGCCGTCCATGCAAAGGAGAGTCCCATTCAGACACGGGAGAAGGCCCTCGGTTCTGCATCTTCACGGCCCGTCAGTCCGGCCAATGTCACATAGGCTGGCTCTCCGATGACCCCATAATCCAAGACTCCCTTAGTAGCCACCGAACTTTCCTTCAATGACGACGTTGTATCCGGCTTCATATCTTTGCAAGGCGAGTTCCCCATTGTACTCCATATAGTTGGGCCTTTACATTTAAATATTGTACACTTTAGCTTCTGTGTCGTCGTCGCCTCGGCTTCCACGTGTTAGACAAATATGAAGGGTCTAAGTATTTTTACAAATAACCCCTTGACCATGTAGGGAAGGCGCTTATTTAAAGAGATTGAATCATAGATGCCATTCCTCACCAGACAAAAATCCTTAGAGCTTGTCATAGGAAACCAACCAAAGATGGCCACCGCTCCTTGTTCTTCTTCGCACCCACATGGCCCTCAAGAAGGCGACTAGGAGAGCTTCTCTGTGCCCCATCCCCAGTTGACCAAGCTTCAGGCACAGGGATACCTCCCTCCATCGGATCTAGTCCCCGTTCGGGCGGGATTAACTACCTTCAACGGTGAAGCCCTGGTGGAGAACTTCCCTAATCCCAATAAAGGTGAGCGAGTGCGCTTCATTTCGTTCCTGCTGAGGGGCGTGGGATTTCCAATCCACCCTTTCCTCAGAGGTCTTATGGAGTATTACGGTCTCCAACTGCACAACCTCACGCCGAGCTCGATTCTACATATCGCAGGCTTTGTTGCTCTTTCTGAGCTGTTCCTAAGCTGTGAGGCCCATTCCAATTTATGGAGGAAATATTTCTGCCTCATCCCCTGCTCCCAAAAGGGATCCATATTTGAGGTGGGCGGTGCCGAAGTATGGTGTATAGGAAGAACAAGATACCTGTACGGCACTCCGAAGAAGGCATCCGAAGAGTGGCCCTAGGAGTGGTTCTACATCCAAGACATTGTCCTTCCGGACCCAATCCGGCAAGGTCTTCCCAAATTTTCATCCGCTCCTTTAAAGAAGCACGCCAGCTGGCGTCCCCGAAGATACGAAGAAGAAGATAGTGCGGAGGTTAAGAGGCTAGTGAACAAGATCAAAATACTTGCCCACTCTGGACTATCTATAGTCGAGGTAATGGCGATTTCAATAACGTGATGCGTTCAACCACTTCAATCCAGGGGACTTCCCATATGTCATTAGAACGGGGATGGTGACACCTCACGTTGTGGGCGCAAGGGTCCGGCTAATTTTGCTGCGCTGGCCGCCATGTTCGCTGGCCTTTTCAAAGGGGAAAACGAAGATTTCGCTCGCCTGAAGTGTCGAGAAGGTTTCTCCATGTATACTCCCATTGACTGGGTGAGTCTTTGATTATAGGCCTTAATTGATCTTTTTTCCTTAACTATGCTTTTTAGTCGAACAAAATCTGACTACCTTCAACAGGAAGGAAGAAAGGTCGTCGCAGGGATCTACAGCCCCGCTCTGCAGCCAGAGGACCATAATCGAGACCTTGATCCTGGATTCGAAGAGGATCCAGATATATTTGTAGACTTTAATGATGGAGTCTTTTATCAGACGAGCTACGATGTCACATAAGTGGCTATTATAGCTGACTACCCCGACCTTCTCCCTTCCTCCCATGTAAGTACCCAGAAGACATCTCCTCAAAAAGAGTTTTCCCTCTATGACTCACCCACTGCACTACATCGTGCTCCCAAGGGGCGATGCTCGCACCAGCGTACTGCAGCAAAGGCGTCTTCTAAGAAGACGACGCTTGCACAAGGTGCGTCTCTGAAAAGAAAGGCAAACAACGATACAGTCGGGACCTCTTCTATGTCGAAGAGGTATAATATTTTAGAACGCACTCGGCGGATAGATCGGACGGTGACATTCCCTGCTATGCCATATTGCAGGAGGAGTGTACGTCGAACTGCATCCGAAGACCTTGCCGGCCATGCACAGACTAATCTAGTCCTGTACCCTGCCACAAGGACTAGAGGGGATGCGGGAGCAATGTCGGATTGTCATCTCCCAGAGGATTCAGATAATGTATCCGTCATGAACTCTGAAGTGGAGAGTGCGATGAATCACCGGCGGCGGAGAGCGGCTATGCATGACCCAAACTTCACCGAAGAGGCATTCAATGCTTTCAGCTCAACGGATGCTTATATCTGAGATGCTCGAGATGGACTTGCTGGAGGCACTCACCAGCTTTCAAAGGATATGCGGGTAAGTATTTTTATGTAGATTCAATAATCATATGCCAGGAGCCCCCGAGTCTTGAAGTGGTTGGCCCAACTGATTTGAGAGTCGTTATATTGTCAGGTACTCACGGAGAGTAATAACACATTATTGAAAGAGCTAGAGGAATGCCAAACTAAGCTGACTGCAGCCACCATCGAAATGGAAAGTTTGAAGAAATCCAAGAAGGCACCTGATGGTAAGTACAGCAGCGGCTCGGAAATAAAATTTCGTGCCTACAACGAGGTTGCTTAACTATGCTTTTATCTCATTTGGTAGGCTCGACAGATCAACTGGAGGAGAGGCTAAGGGCTGGTCAAGCAGACAAACAACATGCCGAAGGGCAAGAAGCCGCTGGTCAACGTGTATTGATACGGACAATTAATGAGAAGAACAAACTACAGGATGCAAATATCAAGCAAGCCGAAGAACTGAAGGATTTAAGAGCCAATTATCGGATGCTTTGAAGGATAACTGGAAACTGAAAGGCGGCATATTCAGTATGCTCTTTGACCTATCTATCACTCGTTCTCCTGTTTGAAAATTTTACGAGTTTGCTTCTGTAGGTGTGCTAACCGGACGCCCCGAAGGAGAAGTGTCTGGATTCCAACGCGACCTGCTACAGGAGTTGTCCAAAGTGCATGAGCGAGCTCGGAAAGCATTGAGGAACATGGCGAAGGCTTTATGGCCAGCCGTTCCCCCTCCAGGAAGTATGGATGAGCTTGCGAATTTACTCAAGGGAGCTCATCGCCGTTTGGAGCTATGGAAGATATCAGCATGTCGGGAAGGCGCCGTGAGGCCTGGGCCATGGTGAAAACATATTATACCAAGCTTGATCCAAATCGTATGGCCCGGGTCGGACCTCGGGGACCAGATGGACAAGAAATTCCTGTTAGCTTATTGTACGACCAAGTGAAAATAACCGCTAACTTTTCTCAATAGGATTGTAAACTAGACAACCTACTAGAGGGTCTAGAGGAAGAAGAAGTTTTTGAATCTAAGTTGTAGTGTACTTTATCAACAAACTTATCTCCAGCCGAATTGTAAAACGGTTGTCATGGCAGACTTTCCGCTTCAACCTCTAGAACCCGAGGTTTGGAGTGTTTCTGGGTATTTATACCATTTGTAAACACCAAGGTATGTTCGGAAACTAGGCAGTCCGGTCATAGTTGCTTAAACAGGCAAGTTGTATTTGGGGACTTATGTTATATTACATTTGATCGTAAGAAACATCTTCCAGAGAGAATAGTTCCGTCAAGGGTTCCTTTCCCTGGCCAGCATGCGTTTTTGCGCATGCATGAACTGTGGTGCGAGAAATCGCAGTATGCATTATAATTGGGGGCGTGTATTGCAACGAGGGCACTTCGGCTTTTGTCCGCCGACAGATTATTCCCTTAAGAACACTAGCTTTCGGCTTCACCCGTCTGAGGTACACGTCCGGATAACCCGGCTGTAACAACCGCAGAGGTGCTCCATTTATGCCCTAGGTAAACAAGCGGGAACGTAGGGCATAAGCATAGGAGCTAGGCAACCCAGCTTGGCAAAAACTTAAGTCATAAAGGTGCATATAATGGCGAAGACAAGGCACATATGAGTAGAAAACACACATATACGGTGGGCTTGATGCTCCAAAATAATAATCATAATAAGATTCTTTGAAAAGAAGCCCCATGTATTGTGGGGTATGTACATTTAATGATGTATATCCCTCGAGTGTGCGGTTTCTCCGAACACTGGTAGAAGTCGTACAAAAAACGGAGAAGAGATAAAAAGGGGTGAGATGGAGAAAAGAAAAGGCGAAAAAAGTTATAAGTGTGAACTTAGGCGTAGAATCTTCGGAGCCCACCAGCGTTCCATGGGTTTGGTTCCAAACGATTATCCGAAGCGTTGCGAAGGCGATAGGCTCCTCCAGTGAGAACTTCATCTATGATGAAGGGACCCTCCAATTTAGGCTGGAGCTTGTCCTTTTTCTTCTCTGGTAGGCGCAGGACAGGTTCACCAACATTATAAGTCTTTGCCCATACTTCCCTGCTTTGATATCACCGAGCTTGTTGTTGGCAAAATGCAGAACGGGCCTTCGCAACGTCGCGCTCCTCTATCTCTTCATACACGCGCACTCAAGGTGAGTCATGAATAATGTCGCAAGGCAATACTGCCTCGGCGCCGTACACCATGAAAAAAGGTGTGTATCCGATCGTGTGATTGGGCGTGGTATGCAGCCCCCAGAGTACATAATCGAGTTCTTCAACCCAGTGCTTGTCTGATTCACGCAGGGATCGCACTAGTCTGGGTTTAATGCCGCCCATTATCAAGTCGTTAGCCCGTTCGACCTAGCCGTTTGTCTGAGGGTGATATACGGAGGCGTAATCGAGCTTGATGCCCAAATTAGCGCACCAGGTTTTCACCTCATCGGCCATAAAGTTAGAACCGTTATCAGTAATGATACTATGCGGGACACCATAAAGATGTACAACACCGGATATGAAGTCTATAACCGGTCCGACTTCAGTCGTTTTGACTAGTTTGGCTTCTATCCACTTAGTGAACTTGTCGACGATAAATAGTAAATATTTCTTATTATGGCTTCCCCCTTTAAGGGGTCCGACCATGTCTAGGTCCTAGACCGCAAAAGGCCACATAATGGGAATTGTTGGTAAGGCAATGGGCGGCATATGGATTTGATTTGCGGAAAGCTGGCATCCAACACATCGCTGTACGAGCTCTTGTGCGTCTGCTCGGGCCGTGGGCCAAAAGAAACATGTACGGAAGGCCTTACTTACAGGGGCCTGAGCTGCGGTGTGATGGCCACCAAGACCGGCGTGTATTTTAGCCGGGAGTTGTCGTCATTCTTCTTCGGAGACACACCTTTGGAGTACTCCAGTGGTACTTTTCTTGTACAGTTCCCCCTCGTGGACTTTGTAGGCCTTTGAGCGTCGAACAATGTGACGGGCCTCCGTCTGGTCATCAGGGAGCTCATTCCTATTAGGCGAGGAACGATTCGGTCCATGGGGCGATTACATCCATGATTTCATGAGCCGATGGTGTTACTTTGTTGCCCAAACCCCCAACGATATCTGGACTGTGTTCGGAATCTGGGGGTATGATCGGTTCTGGAATAGTGTTGCCACTATCGTCCTGCCACACGATAGATGACTTGAAGAGCCTCTCCACAAAGGTGTTAGGCGGGACGGGGTCGCGCTTGGCACCCATGCGTCCAAGTAAGTCCGCAGCTTGATTACTCTCTCGAGCCACATGATGAAACTCGAGCCCTTCAAACCGAGCTGATATTTTGAGTACGGCGTTGCGGTAAGCCTCCATCTTTGAATCTTTTGCGTCGAAGTCTCCGTTTATCTAAGATATTGCGAGGTTTTACTCCCCGTGTACTTCGAGGCATTGTATGCCCACGGAGACGGCCATCCGGAGACCGTGTAATAAGGCCTCGTATTCGGCTGCATTGTTAGAGTCTGTATATAGTATTTGGAGCACATAACGGATTGTGTCTCCTGTGGGGGTTGTCAAGACAACACCAGCCCCCAATCCGGCTAACATTTTAGAGTCGTCAAAGTGCATCACCTAGTTGGAATATGTGCCGTATTCTTTAGGGAGTTTGGTCTCCATCTATTCGGCGATGAAGTCAGCCAACACCTGAGATTTAATAGCTCGGCGTGGCTTGTAAATTATTTCAAATGGTAATATCTCAATGGCCCATTTGGCAATCTGGCCGGTGGCATCCTGATTGTTTATAATATCGTTAGGTTGTACTTCGGAAGCCACCATGATCGAGCACTCTTGAAAGTAGTGCCGCAGCTTGCGGGATGCCATAAAGATCGCATATGCTATCTTTTGATAATGCGGGTATCGGGATTTGCATGGTGTAAGGACCGTCGATACATAATATACTGGTTTTTGAAGTGGGAATTTATGTCCCTCCTCTTCTCGTTCGACGACGAGAAACGCACTCACCATGGTGAGTTGCAGATATTTAGAGAAGCATCGGTTCGCCAAGTTTGGTTCGGCCAGGATTGGGTTACTTGCTAACAGATCTTTTATTTCGTCCAGTCCGGCTATGGCAGCATCAGTCCACATGAAGTGGTCACTGCCGCGGAGCAAGTGATATAATGCCAACGCCTTTTCCCCTAGTCTGGAGTTAGAACGGCTTAAAGCTGGCACACACCCAGCTAATTTTGGGACCTTCTTGAGGTCTGTTGGTGTTGCCAACTGTTACAGGGCTCGGATTTTAGTGGGGTTTGCTTCGATTCGTCTATTGGAGACAATGAACCCAAGCAGCTTTCCGGCTGGAAAGCCGAAAACGCATTCTTCCGGATTGAGCCGTATGTCCTATGCTCGGAGGTTGTCGATTGTAAGGCGTAAGTCATCAACCAATGAATCTACATGTTTGGTTTTGATGATTACGTCATCTACATATGCCTCCAAAATTTTGCTGATCTACTTTTCCATCCATGTTTGAATCATGCGTTGGTAGATTGCGCTGGTGTTATTGAGCCTAGTGTTGAAGCAGAAGGGCCCGTACGGAGTGAGGAACATCGTGGCGGCTTGGTTGGATTCTTTCATCTTAATTTGATGGTCTCCGTAGTATGCATCAAGGAATCAGAAGGAATCGTGTCCTACGGTTGCGTCAATAATCTGGTCAATTCGAGGTAATGGGAAGGGGTGACGAGGTTACAGACCTGGGGTAGGGTCATAGGCCTGACCTATATGTCCTACCCGAGGTCACTACCCTAGAAGATAAAAAGACCAAGAGTCAACAGGAGAGCACCGGTCGAGTGCGTCGGGCGCAATCCACTCGACGGCCATATCATTCGGTGGTCTCCTCCCTACCGTCACTCGACCATATGAAGAGTCACTCGACTTGTCACAAACCAGGAGTCGGAGGAGAACGCAACGGCCAGACGTTCTCCCCTTAGTCTTTATAAGCATTAAGGGTACTTAAGGTTGGCGTTACAAGTAACGCCCCTTACTTTAGGTACATTAAGCCCCTTGTAATGGAGGCGGGCGGGGGTCCTGGCGCACTCTATATAAGCCACTCCCCTCCTCTGGGACAAGGGTTTGCACCCCCTGTAATATCACACACATAATCCAATCGACCGCCTCCGGGCACCGAGACGTAAGGCTGTTACTTCCACTGTGAAGGACCTGAACTCGTAAACCTTGTGTGTACACCTTCACCATAGCTGAGATCTTGCCTCTCCATACCTACCCCCCTTTCTATTGTCAGTCTTAGGACTACAACAGTTGGCGACCACCGCGGGGCAGGTATCTTAGTGACTTGCTGGTGAAGTTGCAAGTTTTACCGATCGTTATCGTCATGGTTTCCGGCGGCGGATTGGCTAAGGGCCACGAGATCTGTCTCGGCGCGCTCGTTTTCGTCCCCGACGACTCTGTGTGGCTTCAAGAAGCTCCCCTGGACATTGAGGCACTCCCCGTCCGAGGGGCAACGCACTTCCGAGCGTGCGTTTGCGGTGTTCTCCTTCAGAAGCCGTCGACTCAGTATCAGTCGACCCCGACCATGTTTTCACTCCCCACCATTCGTCACCGCGAGCGATCCGGTTGATCGCGGCTTCAGCGGTAGGTGAAACACGTGGTGGTTCAACGTTCGACCACCCATCAAGTCACGGCAATCGAGCCCGACAGTACTCTCCACGGCATGTTCGACCTGTCGACTGGCTCCGCGGAGACCACATCCGAGTGCGATAGCAGCGACCCTGCGGCTGAAGTCTTGATGGTCGATAGACCCCACAGCCCGCCCGGTTTCCATCGTGAAGGCGGCGAAGACGGGGGCGGCGATCCATTGCACGTCCCCGAGGAATACCGACCCGAGCCCCTCTCTTCGCAGCAGATGGAAGAACTTCGTCACCGCAACATGGATGCACTCCACACGCCCATCATTGGAGAAACCCCCGAGGCTCAGGCCTTGGAGGGGGTGTGCTTGGCTAAACTGGCTGAGCGCACTCGACTGGATAACCTTCAGTGGGCCCTCGACGAGCGCGCTCAGGAGCGGATCCATGAGTCCAGTCGACGACAACTTTTTCCACCTCCACCTAAGGTATACCACACTCCGATTCAGAATATCCAACCTTCCCAGTCAGAAGCTGCCAGAGGGTTGATGCAGATCCGGGCCTTGCTCAGGGCAGCAGGAGAGCAAAACATAGCAGTATCTCAGTCGCGGAATAGGATTCACAGCAGATCCGTTGCAGCGGACACGGTTTAGTCGGCTCACAGCCCAAGATCGCCTCCGCGGCGTGAAGGCTGTGGGCAGTATGATCATCCACTCGACCGTGACAATCGTCGTCGAGGACCCACGCCTCCCTCGAGGAGTGCGTCATATGTGCCTCGGCAGAACAATGACAGGCGCCGTCACAGTGGTGAGCATAGGGCTTCAGTCGACCCAAGGGAACCGTGCTTCGACGCGAGGTCTATCCTTGTTCAAGGCCTGGTCGACCAGAACAGAGCACACAGAGAAGACCCTGGCATAGATCGTCCGAGTGGCAGCCGAATGCATGCTTCTGGTCCCGAGTATTTTAGCAGGGCCATCAAGGCAGCAGTGACTCCTCCCAACTTCAGGTTGGCGTCCGAAGTCAGTAAGTTCGCCGGCGAATCTAAGCCTGAAACATGGCTTGAAGATTACCGAGTGGTTGTACAGATTGGTGGTGGAAACGATGAGTTTATGATGAAACATCTCCCTCTGACATTGGAAGGGTCATCCTGAGCATGGTTGACTCGGTTGGCTCCGAGCAGTATATACAGTTGGGAAGAACTATCTCGAGTGTTCCTCCGAACTTTCGAAGGCACTTGCAAATGACCAGCGGGATTGACCGAGTTGCATCATTGTGTTCAGAAGCCGAGTGAGACCTTGAGAGATTTTATCCAGAGGTGGTCCACTTTGCATTACACTGTCGAAAATGTTTCAGAGCATCAGGCAGTGTGTGCTTTCAAGGAAAACGTCAAATACAAAGAGTTAGTCTTGAAATTCGGTCGGACTGGGGATATGACTCTGACTCGGATGATGGAGATAGCAACCCGGTTCACTAACAGAGAAGAAGAGGATCGACTCCGTAGCGGGAAGAGCAAACCAATCGGCCAAGAGGCTGGTGGAGGCAACTCCAGTCGGAAACAGAAGCGCAAGGCCGAACCAGCGGCACCTGGAGAGATTGCAGCAGTGACTCAAGGAAAGTTTAAGGGAAAACCTAAGGGGCCTTGGCCCCCTAAGAAGGTAAAGGATCAAGGAGGGAATGATGTGCTGGATTTGCCATGTCACATCCACACGAAGAAAGATGAAGAAGGTAATCTGATTTACCCGAAGCATACCACTCGACAATGTAGACTCCTGATCCAGCAGTTCCAAGAGAAACAACCCAATGAGAAGGAGAAAGAGTCGGACAAGGACGAGGATGAAGAGGAAGACGATGGTTATCCCAAAGTCAATTCCACTTTGATGATTTTTGTTGATGTTGAGAGCAAGAGTCGATTGAAGGTCATCAACAGAGAAGTAAATATGGTCTCTCCGGCGGCGAAGACCACATACCTAAGATGGTCTCAGACAGCCATCACATTCAACCAGTCTGACCGTCCTGCTCGTGTCACCACCCCTGGGAGGCAAGCACTACTGGTCGGCCCCGTGGTTGGAGGCACTCGACTGACCAAAGTACTGATGGATGGTGGCAGTGGTTTGAACATCCTTTACGCTGAAACCTTGAAGGGGATGGGCATTCCGATGTCCAAACTTAGCGAGAGCAACATGAGTTTTCATGGTGTTATCCCTGGAAAGAAAGCTGAATCATTCGGCCAGATCGCCCTCGATGTGGTTTTCGGTGATTCCAAGCATTACCGTAAGGAGAAGTTGACATTTGAAGTTGTGGATTTCCAGAGTGCCTATCATGCCATTCTGGGTAGGCCAGCCTATCCACGTTTTATGGCTCGACCATGTTATGTGTATCTCAAGCTGAAGATGCCTAGCCCCAAAGGTGTAATCACAGTTACTGGCAATCGGTAGAAGGCAGAGGAATGTTTCCAGAAAGGTTCCAGAATAGCAGATGCACAGATGGTAGCAGTTGAACTCCAAGAGTAGCAGAAGAGTGCAGATCCGAGTGATTTGCTCCAAGCTAAGAAGCCTGCTACAGACTCAGCATTTCAGTCGACTGGTAAAACAAAGCCGATTCATACTCACCCGACCGATCCCAATGTTGCACCGACTCATATATCAACAACACTCGACAACAAATAGGAAGAAGCGCTCATCCAGTTCCTCCGTGAGAACTGGGACATCGTGGAAGCCCTCTGACATGCCAGGTGTACCCAGAGAACCGGCTGAGCACTGTTTGCGTGTCGACCCCAAGGTAAAACCCGTCAAAGAGCACCTTCGGCAGTCCGCCACGCAGAAGAGAAAAGCAATTGGTGAAGAAGTAGCTCGGCTGTTGGCAGCAGAGTTCATCCGTGAAATCTACCACTCCGAGTGGTTAGCCAATGTAGTCATGGTCCCGAAGAAGGATGATTCACTTCGTATGTGCATTGATTTCAAGCATATCAATCGGGCCTGCCCAAAAGATCACTTCCCTCTCCCTCGCATCGATCAGATTGTTGACTCGACTGTAGGGTGTGAGTGCTTGTCTTTCTTAGATGCATATTTCGGGTATCATCAGATCTGACTGTATGGTCCCGATGAAATAAAAACAGCCTTCATCACCCCATTCGGGTGCTTTTGTTATGTCACCATGCCATTTGGTCTTAAAAATGCTGGAGCCACATTCATGAGAATGATTCAGAAGTGCCTGCTCACTCAAATCAGTCAGAATGTGGAAGCATACATGGATGACATTGTGGTCAAGTCTCGCAAAGGTTCCGACTTATTCATTGACCTCGCAGAAACCTTTGCCAACCTAAGAAGATACGATATCAAGCTTAATCCGTCAAAGTGTACATTCGGAGTTCCAGGAGGAAAGTTACTCGGTTTTCTCGTTTTTGAACGAAGGATCGACGCTAATCCAGAAAAAGTTGATACCATCCTCCGAATGAAACGCCCCGTGCGAGTGCATGACGTTCAGAAGCTGACTAGTTGTTTGGCCGCCTTGAGTCGATTCATTTCTCGTCTCGGTGAAAAGGCCTTGCCTCTTTACCTAATGATGAAGAAATCTGATAAGTTCGAGTGGACTGAAGAAGCTGATGCAGCGTTTGTAGAGCTCAAAGCCCTGCTTTCCACCCAGTCGGTGCTCGCTGCGCCAATCAGCAAAGAGCCTTTACTGCTTTACATTGCAGCCACTGGACAAGTTGTCAGTAAGGTAGTCACAGTCGAGCGGGAAGAGGAAGGAAAAGCTTACAAGGTTCAACGCCCAGTTTATTACCTCTCTGAAGTTTTGACTCCATCCAAGCAACGATATCCACATTATCAGAAGCTTGTCTATGGAATATACATGACCATGAAGAAGGTTGCGCAATATTTCTCTGACCACTCCATTACAGTTGTCAGCGACGCGCCACTATCTGAAATTCTGAATAATAGAGATGCAAATGGTCGAGTGGCAAAATGGGCGATTGAAATCCTTCCATTGGATATCAAGTTTGAGGCAAAGAAGGCTATCAAGTACCAAGCAATCGCAGATTTCCTTGCCGAGTGGATTGAGCAGCAATTGCCAACTCAAGTCCACTCGGAGCATTGGACTATGTTCTTTGATGGCTCCAAGATGTTGAATGGTTTAGGTACTGGGGTAGTATTTGTATCCCCCCGTGGAGACAAGCTTAGTTATGTTCTCCAGATTCATTTTGATAACTCCAATAATGAAGCCAAATATGAAGCACTTTTATACGGGTTGCGTATGTCCATTTCACTCGGCGTCCTCGCCTTATGGTTTACAGTGACTCAGATTTGGTGGTTAATCAAGTGATGAAGGAATGGGATGTCAGGAGCCCAGCTATGACTGGTTATTGCAATGCAGTGAGAAAGCTGGAAAAGAAGTTTGAAGGTTTGGAGCTTCACCATATACCCCGACTGAAAAATCAAGCTGCAGATGAGTTAGCAAAGATAGGCTCAAAGAGAGAGGCCATTCCTCGAAATGTGTTTTTGGAACATATTCATTCACCATCAGTTTAGGAAGATCCTTTCACCGACGAGTCACCACAGCCCAAGAGTGCCACATATCGGACTGAAGTCGAAATCCCAACCGTGGTCGACTTAGTCATGGAGGTTTTGGTCATCACTCCTGACTGGACAGTGTCGTACATTGCGTACATTCTTAGGAAAGAACTGTTGGGGAACGTAGCAGAAATTCAAAATTTTCCTACGTGTCACCAAGATCTATCTATGGAGAGACCAGCAACGAGTAGAAAGAGAATGCATCTACATACCCTTGTAGATCTCTAGGCGGAAGCGTTCAAGTGAACGGGGTTGATGGAGTCGTACTCGTCGTGATTCAAATCACCGATGATCAAGTGCCGAACGCACGGCACCTCCGCGTTCAACACACATACAGCTCGGTGACGTCTCCCAAGCCTTGATCCAGCAAGGAGAGAGGGAGAGGTTGAGGAAGACTCCATCCAGCAGCAGCACAATGGCGTGGTGGTGGTGGAGGAGCGTGGCAATCCTGCAGGGCTTCGCCAAGCACCGCGGGAGAGGAGGAGTACTTGTGAGAGGGGGAGGGCTGTGCCAGAACTTCGTCTGTAGCTCCCATGCGCCTCCCCACTATATATAGGGGTGGAGGGGCTGGTTTCTTGCCCTCCAAGTCCATTGGGGCGTTGGCCAAGGTGGGAGGAAAGAAATCTCATTATTTCCTTCCCCACCGATTGTTATCCCCCCTTTTTAGGGATCTTGATCTTATCCCTTCGGGATATGATCTTATTCCTTCTAAGGGGGGATCTTGGTGCGCCTTGACCAGGGGTGTGGGGCCTTGCCCCCACTACCCACGTCCATGTGGGTCCCCCCATGCAGGTGGGCCCCACTCCGGAACCTTCTAGAACCTTCCCGGTACAATACCGAAAAATCCCGAACATTTTCCGGTGGCCAAAATAGGACTTCCCATATATAAATCTTTACCTCCGGACCATTCCGGAACTCCTCGTGACGTCCGGGATCTCATCCGGGACTCCGAACAACATTCGGTAACCACATACAAACTTCCTTTATAACCCTAGCGTCATCGAACCTTAAGTGTGTAGACCCTACGGGTTCGGGAGACATGTAGACATGACCGAGACGTTCTCCGGTCAATAACCAACAGCGGGATCTGGATACCCATGATGGCTCCCACATGTTCCACGATGATCTCATCGGATGAACCACGATGTCAAGGACTTAATCAATCCCGTATTCAATTCCCTTTGTCTATCGGTATGTTACTTGCCCGAGATTCGATCGTCGGTATCCAATACCTTGTTCAATCTCGTTACCGGCAAGTCACTTTACTCGTTCCGTAACACATCATCCCGTGATCAACTCCTTGGTCACATTGCGCATATGATGATGTCCTACCGAGTGGGCCCAGAGATACCTCTCCGTTTACACGGAGTGACAAATCCCAGTCTCGATCCGCATAAAACAATAGATACTTTCGGAGATACCTGTAGTGCACCTTTATAGTCACCCAGTTACGTTGTGACGTTTGATACACCCAAAGCACTCCTACGGTATCCAGGAGTTACACGCTCTCATGGTCGAAGGAAGAGATACTTGACATTGGCAAAGCTCTAGCAAATGAACTACACGATCTTTTGTGCTAGTCTTAGGATTGGGTCTTGTCCATCACATCATTCTCCTAATGATGTGATCCCGTTATCAACGACATCCAATGTCCATAGCCAGGAAACCATGACTATCTGTTGATCACAACGAGCTAGTCAACTAGAGGCTCACTAGGGACATATTGTGGTCTATGTATTCACACGTGTATTACGATTTCCGGATAATACAGTTATAGCATGAATAAAAGACAATTATCATGAACAAGGAAATATAATAATAATACTTTTATTATTGCCTCTAGGGCATATTTCCAACAGTCTCCCACTTGCACTAGAGTCAATAATCTAGTTCACATCGCCATGTGATTAACACTCACAGGTCACATCGCCATGTGACTAATACCCAAGAGTTTACTAGAGTCAGTAGTCTAGTTCACATCACTATGTGATTAACACTCAATGAGTTTTATGTTTGATCATGTTGCTTGTGAGAGAGGTTTTAGTCAACGGGTCTGAACCTTTCAGATCCGTGTGTGCTTTACAAATCTCTATGTCATCTCCTAGATGCAGCTACCACGCTCTATTTGGAGCTATTCCAAACAACTGTTCTACTTGGAGCTATTCTAAATTATTGCTCCATTATATGTATCCGGTCTCTCTACTCAGAGCTATCCGGATAGGTGTCAAGCTTGCATCGTCGTAACCTTTACGACGAACTCTTTTACCACCTCCATAATCGAGAAAATTCCTTAGTCCACTAGTTACTAAGGATAACTTTGACCGCTGTCCTGTGAGCCATTCTTGGATCACTCTTGTACCCCTTGACTGACTCATGGCAAGGCACACTTCAGGTGCGGTACACAGCATAGCATACTGAAGAGCCTACGTCTTAAGCATAGGGGACGACCTTCGTCCTTTCTCTCTATTCTGCCGTGGTCGAGCTTTAAGTCTTAACTTCGTACCTTACAACTCAGGCAAGAACTCCTTCTTTGACTGGTCCATCTTGAACACCTTCAAGATCATGTCAAGGTATGTGCTCATTTGAAAGTATTATTAAGCATTTTGATCTATCCTTATAGATCTTGATGCTCAATGTTCAAGTAGCTTAATCCAGGCTTTCCATTGAAAAACACTTTCAAAATAACCCTATATGCTTTCCAGAAATTCTACGTCATTTCTGATCAACAATATGTCAACAACATATACTCATCAGAAATTCTATAGTGCTCCCACTCACTTCTTTGGAAATACAAGTTTCTCATAAACTTTGTACAAACCCAAAATTTTTGATCATCATCAAAGCATACATTCCAACTCCGAGATGCTCACTCCAGTCCTTAGAAGGATTGCTGGAGCTTTGCATACTTATTAGCATCTTTCGGGATTGACAAAACCTTCCGGTTGTATCACATACAACCTTTCCTCATTAAAATCGTCGAGGAAACAATGTTTTGACATCCTATCTGCAAGATTTCATAAATAATGCAGTAATCGCTAATATAATTCCAACAGACTCTTAGCATCGCTACGAGTGAGAAAATCTCATCGTAGTCAACTCCTTGAACTTGTCGGAAAACATCTTAACGACAAGTCGAGCTTTCTTAATGGTGACATTTACCATCATTGTCCGTCTTCCTTTTGAAATCCATCTGTACTCATTAGCCTTACGACCATCGAGCCGTTCTGCCAAAGTCTACACTTTGTTTTCATACATGGATCCTCTCTCGGATTTTATGGCCTCAAGCCATTTATCGGAATCCGGGCCCACCATCGCTTCTCCATAGCTCGTAGGTTCATTGTTGTCTAGCAACATGACCTTCAAGACAGGATTACGTACCACTCTGAAGTAGTACGCATCCTTGTCATCCTACGAGGTTTGGGAGTGACTTGATCCGAAGTTTCATGATCAATATCATAAGCTTCCACTTCAATTGGTGTAGGTGCCACAGGAACAACTCCCTGTGCCCTGTCACACACTAGTTGAAGAGACGGTTCAATAACCTCATCAAGTCTCCACCATCCTCCCACTCAATTCTTTCGAGAGAAACTTTTCCTCGAGAAAGGACCCGATTCTAGAAACAATCCATATTGCTTTCGGATCTGAATTAGGAGGTATACCCAACTGTTTTGGGTTTCCTATGAAGATGCATTTTATCCGCTTTGGGTTCGAGCTTATCAACCTGAAACTTTTTCATATAAGCGTCGCAGCCCCAAACTTTTAAGAAACGACAACTTAGGTTTCTCTAAACCATAATTCATACGGTGTCATCTCATCGGAATTACGTGGTGCCCTATTTAAAGTGAATGTGGTTGTCTCTAATGCCTAACCCATGAACGATAGTGGTAATTCGATAAGAGACATCATGGTACGCACCATATCCAATAGGGTGCAACTATGATGTTCGGACACACCATCACATTATGGTGTTCCAGGCGGTATTAATTGCGAAACAATTTCCACAATGTCTTAATTGTGTGCCAAAACTCGTAACTCAGATATTCATCTCTATGATCATATCATAGACATTTTATCCTCTTGTCACAATGATCTGCTACTTCACTCTGAAATTACTTGAACCATTCAATAATTCAGACTTGTGTTTCATCAAGTAAATATACTCAACATTTACTCGAATCATCTGTGAAGTAAGAACATAATGATATTCACTGCATGCCTCAGCACTCATTCGACTGCACACATCAAAATGTGTTACTTCCAACAAGTTGCTATCTTGTTCCATCTTACTGAAAATGAGGCTTTTCAGTCATCTTGCCCATGTGGTATGATTTGCATATCTCAAGTGATTCAAAATCAAGTGAGTCCGAACGATCCATTTGCATGGAGTTTCTTCATGCATATACACCAATAGACATGGTTCGCATGTCTCAAACTTTTCAAAAACGAGTGAGTCCAAAGATCCATCAACATGGAGCTTCTTCATGCGTTTTATACCATTATGACTTACATGGCAGTGCCACAAGTAAGTGGTACTATCATTACTATCTTATATCTTTTGGCATGAAAATGTGTATCACTACGACCGAGATTCAATAAACCATTCCTTTAGGTGCAAGACCATTGAAGGTATTATTCAAAAATAGAGTAACCATTATTCTCCTTAAATGAATAACCGTATTGCGATAGACATAATCCAATCATGTCTATGCTCAACGCAAACACCAATCTCGGTGGTAGAGGGAGCGTGCGATGCTTGATCATATCAACCTTGGAAACACTTCCAACATATATCGTCAGCTCACCTTTAGCTAGTCTCCGTTTATTCCGTAGCTTTTATTTCGAGTTACTAACACTTAGCAACCGAACCGGTATCCAATACCCTGGTGCTACTAGGAGTACTAGTAAAGTACACATTAACATAATGTATATCCAATATACTTCTATCGACCTTGCCAGCCTTCTCATCTACCAAGTATCTAGGGTAATGCTGCTCCAGTGGTTGTTCCCCTTATTACAGAAGCACTTAGTCTCGGGTTTGGGTTCAACCTTGGGTTTCTTCACTAGAGCAGCAGCTGAATTGCCGTTTCATGAAGTATCCCTTTGTTCCCTTGCCCTTCTTGAAACTAGTGGTTTCACCAACCATCAACAATTGATGCTCCTTCTTGATTTCTACTTTCGCGGTGTCAAACATCATGAATATTTCAAGGATCATCATATCTATCCCTGATATGTTATAGTTAATCACGAAGCTCTAGCAGCTTGGTGGCAATGACTTTGGGGAAACATCACTATCTCATCTGGAGGATCAACTCCCACTCGATTCAAGTGATTGTTGTGCTCAGACAATCTGAGCACAAGCTCAACGATTGAGCTTTTCTCCCTTAGTTTGCAGGCTAAGAAAATCGTCGGAGGTCTTATACCTCTTGACGTGGGCACGAGCCTGAAATCCCAATTTCAGCCCTCGAAACATCTCATATGTTCCGCGACGTTTCGAAAACGTCTTTGGTGCCTCTACTTAAACCATTTAATTGAACTATCACGTAGTTATCAAAACGTGTATGTCCGATGTTCGCAACATCGACAAACGACGTTGGGGTTCAGCACACTGAGCGGTGCATTAAGGACATAAGCTTTCTACTGATCGCATAATCGCTACTATCAACTTTCAACTATATTTTCTCTAGGAACATATCTAAACAGTGGAACTAAAGCGCGAGCTTACGACATAATTTGCAAAAGGTCTTTTGACTATGTTCAGGATAATTAAGTTCATCTTATGAACTCCCACTTAGATAGACATCCCTCTGGTCATCTAAGTGATCACATGATCCGAGTCAACTAGGCCGTGTCCGATCATCACGTGAGACGGACTAGTCATCATCGGTGAACATCTTCATGTTGATCGTATCTACCATACGACTCATGCTCGACCTTTCGGTCTCCGTGTTCCGAGGCCATGTCTGCACATGCTAGGCTCGTCAAGTTAACCCTAAGTGTTTTCGCTGTGTAAAACTGTCTTACACCCGTTGTATGTGAACGTAAGAATCCATCACACCCGATCATCACGTGGTGCTTAGAAGCGACGAACTGTAGCAACGGTGCACAGTTAGGGGAGAACACTTCTTGAAATTTTGTAAGGGATCATCTTATTTACTACCGTCGTCCTAAGCAAACAAGATGCATAAACATGATAAACATCACATGCAATCAAATAGTGACATGATATGGCCAATATCATTTTGCTCCTTTTGATCTTCATCTTCGGGGCTCCATGATCATCATCGTCACCGGCACGACACCATGATCTCCATCATCATGATCTCCATCATCGTGTCTTCATGAAGTTGTCACGCCAACGACTACTTCTACTTCTATGACTAACGCGTTTAGCAATAAAGTAAAGTAGTTTACATGGCGTTCTTCAATGACACGCAGGTCATACAATAAATAAAGACAACTCCTATGGCTCCTGCCGGTTGTCATACTCATCGACATGCAAGTCGTGAATCCTATTACAAGAACATGATCAATCTCATACATCACATATCATTCATCACATTCTTCTTGGCCATATCACATCACATAGCATACCCTGCAAAAACAAGTTAGACGTCCTCTAATTGTTGTTGCATGTTTTACGTGGCTGCTATGGGTTTCTAGCAAGAACGTTTCTTACCTACGCAAGACCACAACGTGATATGCCAATTGCTATTTACCCTTCATAAGGACCCTTTTCATCGAATCCGTTCCGACTAAAGTGGGAGAGACTGGCACCCGCTAGCCACCTTATGCACCAAGTGCATGTCAATCGGTGGAACCTGTCTCACGTAAGAGTACGTGTAAGGTCGGTCCGGGCCGCTTCATCCCACAATACCGTCGAAACAAGATTGGACTAGTAACGGTAAGCATATTGAACAACATCAACGCCCACAACTACTTTGTGTTCTACTCGTGCAAAGAATCTACGCAATAGACCTAGCTCATGATGCCACTGTTGGGGAACGTAGCAGAAATTCAAAATTTTCCTACGTGTCACCAAGATCTATCTATGGAGAGACCAGCAACGAGTAGAAAGAGAGTGCATCTACATACCCTTGTAGATCGCTAAGCGGAAGCGTTCAAGTGAACGGGGTTGATGGAGTCGTACTCGTCGTGATTCAAATCACCGATGATCAAGTGCCGAACGCACGGCACCTCCGCGTTCAACACACATACAGCCCGGTGACGTCTCCCAAGCCTTGATCCAGCAAGGAGAGAGGGAGAGGTTGAGGAAGACTCCATCCAGCAGCAGCACAACGGCGTGGTGGTGGTGGAGGAGCGTGGCAATCCTGCAGGGCTTCGCCAAGCACCGCGGGAGAGGAGGAGTACTTGTGAGAGGGGGAGGGCTGCGCCAGAACTTCGTCTATAGCTCCCATGCGCCTCCCCACTATATATAGGGGTGGAGGGGCTGGTTTCTTGCCCTCCAAGTCCATTGGGGCGTTGGCCAAGGTGGGAGGAAAGAAATCTCATTATTTCCTTCCCCACCGATTGTTATCCCCCCTTTTTAGGGATCTTGATCTTATCCCTTCGGGATATGATCTTATTCCTTCTAAGGGGGGATCTTGGTGCGCCTTGACCAGGGGTGTGGGGCCTTGCCCCCACTACCCACGTCCATGTGGGTCCCCCCATGCAGGTGGGCCCCACTCCGGAACCTTCTAGAACCTTCCCGGTACAATACCGAAAAATCCCGAACATTTTCCGGTGGCCAAAATAGGACTTCCCATATATAAATCTTTACCTCCGGACCATTCCGGAACTCCTCGTGACGTCCGGGATCTCATCCGGGACTCCGAACAACATTCGGTAACCACATACAAACTTCCTTTATAACCCTAGCGTCATCGAACCTTAAGTGTGTAGACCCTACGGGTTCGGGAGACATGTAGACATGACCGAGACGTTCTCCGGTCAATAACCAACAGCGGGATCTGGATACCCATGATGGCTCCCACATGTTCCACGATGATCTCATCGGATGAACCACGATGTCAAGGACTTAATCAATCCCGTATTCAATTCCCTTTGTCTATCGGTATGTTACTTGCCCGAGATTCGATCGTCGGTATCCAATACCTTGTTCAATCTCGTTACCGGCAAGTCACTTTACTCGTTCCGTAACACATCATCCCGTGATCAACTCCTTGGTCACATTGCGCATATGATGATGTCCTACCGAGTGGGCCCAGAGATACCTCTCCGTTTACACGGAGTGACAAATCCCAGTCTCGATCCGCATAAAACAATAGATACTTTCGGAGATACCTGTAGTGCACCTTTATAGTCACCCAGTTACGTTGTGACGTTTGATACACCCAAAGCACTCCTACGGTATCCAGGAGTTACACGCTCTCATGGTCGAAGGAAGAGATACTTGACATTGGCAAAGCTCTAGCAAATGAACTACACGATCTTTTGTGCTAGTCTTAGGATTGGGTCTTGTCCATCACATCATTCTCCTAATGATGTGATCCCGTTATCAACGACATCCAATGTCCATAGCCAGGAAACCATGACTATCTGTTGATCACAACGAGCTAGTCAACTAGAGGCTCACTAGGGACATATTGTGGTCTATGTATTCACACGTGTATTACGATTTCCGGATAATACAGTTATAGCATGAATAAAAGACAATTATCATGAACAAGGAAATATAATAATAATACTATTATTATTGCCTCTAGGGCATATTTCCAACAAGAACTTCCAGAAAATGAAGAAGAGGCCCGGTAGATCGTCCGACGGTCTAAAGCATTTACCGTGATAAAAGGTCAGTTGTTCAAAGTAAGTGTAACTGGGGTCTGCCAGAAGTGCATCATGCCAGAAGAAGGCCGAATGATCCTCAACGATATTCACTTGGGGACCTGTGGTCACCACGCGTCCTCTCGGACCATTGTGGCCAAAGCATACCGAGACGGGTTTTACTGGCCACGTGCCAACGAGATGGCAAAGGAAATAGTGGACAAGTGTGAAGGTTGTCAGTTTTACTCCAACATGTCCCACAAACCGGCATCAGCTCTGAAGACTATTCCACTCGTCTGGCATTTTGCTGTTTGGGGATTGGACATGGTTGGACCTCTGAGGGCCGGCAGGAGCGGACTTACACATGTGCTAGTAGCAGTCGACAAGTTTACCAAGTGGATCGAAGCCAAGCCCATTAAAAACCTTGAAGCAAGTACTGCTGTGAGTTTCATCAGAGAATTGATATTCAGATATGGTGTACAATGCAGCATCATCACTGACAATGGATCGAACTTCGACTCTAATGAATTCAGGGCCTTTTGCGCTTCCCAACGCACGAGGGTCGATTACGCTTCAGTCGCCCATCCTCAGTCGAATGGGCAGGCTGAGAGAGCGAATGGATTGATCCTGAAAGGACTGAAGCCCCGATTGATGCGTGACCTCAAGCATGCAGCAGGAGCTTGGGTGGATGAACTCCCGTCAGAGCTTTGGGGAGTGAGGACAACTCCCAATCGGTCGACTGGACGGACTCCATTCTTCCTAGTCTACGGGGCCGAAGCCATACTGCCGAGTGATTTTCTCCACAATGCTCCCCAAGTCGAACTCTTCTCAGAGGAGGAAGCAGAGCAAGCTCGGCAAGATGCAGTCGACCTCTTGGAGGAAGAAAGAGAGATGGCCCTGATCCGGTCGACCATTTATCAACAAGACTTGCGACGATTCCATGCCAGGAACATAAGAGGTCGAGCGTTCCAAGAAGAGGACTTGGTTCTCCAAGTGGACCAGCAGAAGCCACACAAGCTCGCCCCTGCCTGGGAAGGCCCTTTCGTCATCACCAAGGTGCTCCACGACGGAGCTTATCGTCTCTTCAACGTCGAGCACAACAAAGATGAACCGCGCGCCTGGAACGCGAAACTGTTCCGCCCTTTTTACTCTTAAGTATTTAGTTGATGAGATGTAATAAGAAGCACCTCCTAGTTTGGTTATCAAAAGACATAATTTTACAGCTTTCCGAATGATTGTTGTCTATTTCTTTCGTTTGTATCGCCTTAGCTGCGAATCTGTTCCGCCCAAGATGAAGTGTTAAAAATCCTACTGAGTGGTGAGTCTGCCTCTCACTCGGGGGCTTAGCTGCAGTCCACTACTCGCCTAAGTGATAAAAATCCCACCGACTAGTGAGTCTGCCTCTCACCAGGGGGCTTTGCTGTAGTCCAGTACTCGCCTAAGTGATAAAAATCCCACCGAGTGGCGAGTCTGCCTCTAACTCGGGGGCTTAGATGCAGTCCAGTAATCGCCTAAGTGATAAAAATCCCACCGAGTGGTGAGTCTGCCTCTCACTCGGGGGCTTAGCTGCAGTCCAGTACTCGCCTAAGTGATAAAAATCCCACCGAGTGGTGAGTTTGTGTCTCACTCGGGGGCTTAGCTATAGTCCAGGACTCGCCTAAGTGATAAAAATCCCACCGAGTGGTGAGTCTGCCTCTCACTCGGGGGCTTAGCTGCAGTCCAGTACTCGCCTAAGTGATAAAAATCCCACTGAGTGGTGAGTCTGCCTCTCACTCGGGGGCTTAGCTGCAGTCCAGTACTCGCCTAAGTGATAAAAATCCCACCGAGTGGTGAGTCTATCTCTCACTCGGGGGCTTAGCTGCAGTCCAGTACTCGCCTAAGTGATAAAAAGTCCAACCAGATGGTATGGGTGGGCCTCGACCCTTCCCCCCCCCCTCGGGGGGGGGGGGGGTGGTCTGTCAAGAAGAAGGACGAGATTGTGGTAAGCTGCACTCGCCTAAGTTTGAGAAATCCTACCGAGTGGTGAGAAACCCTCCCACTCGGGGGCTTAGCTGCAGTCCAGTACTCGCCTAAGTTTGAGAAATCCTACCGAGTGGTGAGCAGCCCTCCCACTCGGGGGCTTAGCTGCAGTCCAGTACTCACCTAAGTTTGAAAAATCCTACCGAGTGGTGAGCAGCCCTCCCACTCGGGGGCTTAGCTATAGTCCAGTACTCGCCTAAGTTTGAGAAATCCTACCGAGTAGTGAGCAGCCCTCCCGCTCGGAGGCTTAGCTCCAATCCAGTACTCGCCTATGTTTGAGAAATCCTACTAAGTGGTTTGCAGCCCTCCCGCTCGGAGGCTTAGTTGCAGTCCAGTACTCGCCTAAGTTTGAGAAATCCTACCAAGTGGTTTGCAGCCCTCCCACTCGGGGGCTTAGCTGCAGTCCAGTACTCGCCTAACTTTGAGAAATCCTACCGAGTGGTGAGCAGCCCTCCCACTCGGAGGCTTAGGTGCAGACCAGTACTCGCCTAAATTTGAGAAATCCTACCGAGTGGTGAGCAGCCCTCCCACTCGGAGGCTTATCTGTAGACCAGTACTCGCCTAAGTTTGAGAAATCCTACCAAGTGGTGAGCAGCCCTCCCACTCAGAGGCTTAGCTGCAGTGCAGTACCCGCCTAAGTTTGAGAAATCCTACCGAGTGGTGAACAGCCCTCCCACTCGAAGGCTTAGGTGCAGTCCCGTACTCGCCTAAGTTTGAAAATTTCTACCGAGTGGTGAGCAGTCCTCCCACTCGGGGACCTAGCTGCAGTCCGATACTAGCCTAAGTCCGAAAAAAACCCACCGAGTGGTGAGCAGGGTTGTAGGTCGACCACGACGCCATCACCCCCCCAGGCTGCATTGTCAAGAAGAAGGACGAGATTGTGTGCACCCGTCCAACGGTTGGCCCCTTGCCAATGACAGGAACGTCAAGACCATTGCTGAGTACCTTGCTGATGAGCTGATCAATGCTACCCAAGGCTCGTCCAACTGTTTGACTGTTGTTCCTTCTTTAGCACCTGCATCAAACAAAGAGAGATCGATCCAAGAGAAGAACGGATTCCACTCGGAGATAAATCAATATATTCAAAGATAAATCCTGAGGTTCCTAACCGCAGATTAAAAGGGATCGGGCTTCAGGCCCGAAGGAGTTTTAACGATTACAAAATCACTCGGCATTCCGAGGAAAATAAAAGTGAGGCATAATGTTTTTTCCGCCACTCGACGGGAGAAGGGCTAGACGGATCACAGAAGCTGTCAAGATCGATGCTGTCGGCAATGCGGGTAGCTGCTTCGAGTAAGGTGTCCATGAAGTCCTGGAAAGAGTGCTTCTTAGTATTCGCTACCTTGAGGGCCGCCAACTTCTCTTCTTTAGCCTCCTTGCAGTGCACACGAACCAATGACAAGGCGACGTCGGCCCCACAGTGGGCAGAGGACTTCTTCCACTCTTGCACTCGGTCAGGGATTTGGTTGACTCGAGTCATCAGCGACTCGAGACTTTGAGAGAGTTCTACCTGAGCCCAGAGTTTGGCATCCACTCTGGTTATTGCAGCCTTTCGGCGAGCCAGATAGTCGACAGCGCCGTCCAAACGTGATTCCAATTGAAGCAAGTTCATCGCAACTTCATCTTTCACGGGACAATTGATGGGGTTGAGACCTGTCTCGACCCGTCCAGTTTCAGCTTCAAAGTCCTAGCAAAGTTCTGCTCCATTGCAAAACACAATGAGTCGATGGTATTGCAAATTATAGTCGACGACAGTTATTTAACTGAACAAGCCATACCTTCAAGATTGAAGACAAGCTTTGCCGCAAGTTGTTCCAAATAGGACTCCAGCTTGCCCATCTTGGCTCTAAGGCCGTCGACTTCAGTGATCAGGATCTCATTGTCCTTCCTCAGTTGCTCGACTTCCCGATTGGCGTCCGAGATGGCCACGTTCAACTTTGCATTCTCATCCTCCAACTTGCCGACTTAAGCCAGCTTCTGGTCCGCAAGCGTCGTCTTCTCACAAGCTTCTTTTTTAGTAGCAGCAAGGTCCATGTCCTTCTTCTCCAACGCCTCCTTCATTTTCTCTAAAGAAACAACACTCTTCAGACGAGCCTGAAGTTGGCAGTTTTCACTACGCACATCTGCTTATGTGAAGTCACTCGGTTCAAAGAGACTGAATGAAAAGAAGTGGAAAGTGCAAACTACTAAGCAGACAAAGCGGTCGGATGGTTACCTCCCATGATGGCCGTCTCTTGTTGAGCAGTCTAGAGATTCTTCTTGGCGAGTTCAAGGTCAAATTCAACGCTGATATGCTTCTTCTTTAACTTGGAAAGACGAGCTCCAAGATTACAAGACCTCTGCCGTCAGCAAGAGTGATATGTCAGTCAACAGAAATAAAGGATACCGACAGAGGAAAGTTACTCTAAGACTACTGCCGAATCAAAATATTCAGCAAGTAGTCTCGGGGACTACACCCAGTGGGTGCACTTAGCGTTCCCCCACTGGTTAAGATCAATTCTCAGCAGGGTCTGCCCAGCGTGAGTTCAAAAAAAAAGATACATTCTAAGACCTCAGTCGACTGCTGGGTGCACTTAGCGTGCCCCCACTGGTTAAGATCAATTCTCAGCAGGGTCTGCCCAGCGTGAGTTCAAAAAAAAAAGATACATTCTAAGACCTCAGTCGACTGCCAGCAGTCGACCGTGGTCTCCGGGACTACACCCAGTGGGTGCACTCCGCGTGCCCCCACTAGTTCAGAAAGTCTACAAAGATTCAACTCAAGTCGAGTGGCATGGAAAATTTTCCAGGCTCTAAGCAACAAAACACCCCAGTGGGTGATCCGATATAAGACAACATTCGAAAAGTCAGTCGGAGTCTTGCTGACCTGAACATTGGCCTAAAGGGCAGTATTGGCATTGTAGGCCACCTGGCTAGCCTCGTGAACCACCTTCACCTGCTCCATGACAAGGTTCACCTGGCGGAGAGCTTCCCTAGCTGCACTCGGCGAGTCATCCGGAGTCTGATACGCAGAAAAAAGTGATGGTTGTAGAGCAGCTTGAGCAGTTGTTGAGTCAGAGGCGTGAAGTTGCACTGGAGCAGCAGGAGTCGGAGCAGTCGAGCCCGCCGGATGATCAGTCGTCAGCGGGCTGGCGAATCTGATGCTAGTTCGAACAGGCTCTCCGGAGCGTTCGACCATCGCCTCGAGCGCCGGTGTCGACTGAGGGACTTGAAATTCAAGCCTCCTCCTGCCAGAGCTTCCACTCCTCTTCCTCCTCTCCTGTAGAGGTGCCTCTTCTTCGTCATCAGGGAGCACAACAACTTCTTGCAGAACTACAGAAAGAGAGAAATGTCAGAAACTCTATCGATCGGTGGTCTACACAACTCAACGAAGCTTGGCCGATTAGACTTACCGACTCGTGAGGTGGCCTCTTCGTCTCCTGGTGCCTTGTCAATGTCCATGTCAGTGGCAGCAGAGGTGGGGATGGAAACACAAATGAATTGGTTGGTCATAACAAGAAAATCTTCAGTCGACCTATGAAAACGCAAGCGAGATACTCACCCCGAAGCAACAGGGACGTCCATCTTGATCCGTGGCAATGTCTTCCGAGCCTTGGGAGGAGCAACTTTAGGCTGCTTGGCCACCTTCTCCGTCGGCTCCGGAGTCGACATTCGAGTGCGCTTCTGAGTAGTGGCACTCGGAGCCATGCTTTTCCCATGCCCGCCAGACTGATCATGCTGCTGTTTGGATCGACGTTCAGAGCGCGGCGGCGAGTAGACCTCTTCCTCCTCGTCCGACTCGTCGCTCTCCTCCTCCTCCTCTTCTCCCGGAGACTCCCACTTGCCACTCTCCTCCACACTGTCCTCCCCCTCCTGGTCCTGCGCCAAAGCCTATTCACCGTTGGGCATTGAATGCATCTCAGTGAATACCTGCAAAGCAAATCGATCGAGTAAGAGTCAGCCAACATCAAGTACAGTCAGAACGCGAGCGGGAAACAGTCGGAACAATGAGTGTACCTTGTCGGGCGGGTTGTCATCGCCGAAAGGGGTGACTCGCTTGGATCCTCTAGGGTTGTCTTGGTTGCCTGTAATACCCTACAGCCACAAAGCTATAGTTTCGGGCGGCACTTCTTCTGGATGGACCCGAGCGGTGTCATCTGGTCCAGAATACAATCACATCGGGTGATCGCGAGCCCGGAGAGGCTGGATGTGCCGACTGAGGAACAGTTCCAGCAAGTCTAGGCCAGTAACGCCATCATTGATGAGCTGGACCACTCGGTCCACCAACATCCTCGTCTCCACGGTCTCAGCAACGGTTACTTTCAGTGGAGCAGGAATCTGAACACGGTCGAACGAGAAGAGAGGATGACCGGTCGACTGACCTGGAGCCGCGATGTCCTGGCAGTAGAACCAGGACGACTGCCAACCCCTAACAGATTCAGGAAGAGTCATAGCGGGGAAGGCACTCGTATTCCACTTTTGGATACCTAAACCCCCGCACATCTGGATGATGTGGGTTTTCGAGTCACCCGACTTCGCCTTTTTTACCGACTGGGAACGAATGGTGAAGATGTGTTTGAAGAGACCCCAGTGCGGTCGACACCCTAAGAAGTTCTCGCACATCAATACAAATGCAGCTAGGTACGTGATGGTGTCGGGAGAAAAGTGGTGGAGCTGAGTACCAAAGAAGTTCAAAAATCCCCAGAAGGAAGGGTGCGGAGGGAGCGAGAAACCCAGGTCGACGTGACTAGCAAGCAGAACACACTCACCCGGTCGAGGTTGTGGTTCTGTCTCCTCCTTCGGCAGCCTCGCCGCTCCCTTGACAATCAGCCTGGACTCCTCCAGTTCGGGCAGATACTCCTGCTATACCACAGACTGTATCCAATCGCCCTGGATCCAGCCCGGCGGCAGCCCCGCACGCAACGACGATCCTTGGCTCTACTTCTTTCCCTTCGCCGCCCCCGTCGCCTACTTAGCACGCTCTAGCGCCGCCGTCTTGTCCTTCACCATGGCGGGTGAGGGAGTCCTGGATTAGGGGGTGTCCGGATAGCCGGACTACCATCATCAGCCAAACTATCATCAACCGGACTATCATCATCGACCGGACTCCAAGACTATGAAGATACAAGATTGAAGACTTCGTCCCGTGTCCGGAAGGGACTTTCCTTGGCGTGGAAGGCAAGCTCGGCGATATGGATACGTAGATCTCCTACCATTGTAACCGACTCTATGTAACCCTAGCCCTCTCCGGTGTCTATATAAACCGGATGGCTCTAGTCCGTAGGACCGAACAACAACAACCATTACAATCATACCATAGGCTAGCTTCTAGGGTTTAGCCTCCTTGATCTCGTGGTAGATCCACTCTTGTAAACATCCACGATATCAATATCAATCAAGCAGGACGTAGGGTTTTGCCTCCATCAAGAGGGCCCGAACCTGGGTAAAACATCGTGTCCCTTGTCTCCTGTTACCATCCGCCTAGACGCACAGTTCGGGACCCCCTACCCGAGATCCGCCGGTTTTGACACCGACATTGGTGCTTTCATTGAGAGTTCCTCTGTGTCGTCACCGATAGGCTTGATGGCCTCTTCAATCGACAACGATGCAGTCCTGGGTGAAACTTTTCTCCCCGGACAGATCTTTGTTTTCGGCAGCTTCGCACTGCGGGCCAACTCACTTGGCCATCTGGAGCAGATCGAAAGCTACGCCCCTGGCCGTTAGGTCAGGTTTGGAAGCCTGAACTTCACGGCCGATATCCGCGGGGACTTGATCTTCGATGGATCTGAGCCACAGCCGAGCGTGCCGCGCTGTCACGATGGGCACGACCTAACTCTGCCGCCGGACAGCACCTTGGAGGCCGCACACGAATCCGCTCCGACCCATAGTCCGGAGCCGATCGCTCAGATTGAGGACGGATGGCTGGACACCGCCTCGGGAGCTGCAACTTCTACGGCGATGGAGCCGAACACTTACCTTGTCCCGCATAAAGCTCATGACTCCGAGGTGCCCGACTCTCCGCCGGACTCCGAACCTCCTGCGCCCCTGCCAGTCGAATCCGACTGGGCGCCGATCATGAAATTCACCGCTGCGGGCATCTTTCAGCACTCACCCTTCGGCGATATCTTAAATTCGCTGAAGCATCTCTCGCTATCTGGAGAACCCTGGCCGAACTACGGCCAGGATGGTTGGGACGCGGACGACGAAGAAATTCAGAGACCAGAAGACCTTCTCCGTTGAGCTCCCCTCCTCGGCTCGGTAGAATGCGGCGGCATTAGACACGCTGCAAGGCAGATCTGCAAACGCCCCTGGAGAGCTCCGAATTTGGGTCAGTAACACGTAATTTACATTCACATGCTTGCATTGCATGAAAAATGCCTTACCCGCCGCTATCTTCCTCACCAACTCAATCTCCTGAAGGGACTTATGGGCATCGGCCTTGGCAGTTTTGGCACTTTCGAGAGCCGAGGCAAGCTTGGACTCTCGAGTCTTTGAGTCACCCTCCAAACTCTCATGCTTTTCCATCAGAGCCTGGAGCTCTTGCCGAACCACCGCCACCCGCGCCTCCTGCTTTTCTCGCTCTGCCCGTTCTGCGGCCGCATTGCGTTTGGCCGCGGACACGGCCTCCTTCAGGGTCGCCACCTTGTTCGTGGCCCCTGCAGTACCCATGTTATCCTTGTTATTTTTTGTTGCAACCTAAATCCTTTTCTGTAAGTCACAAGTTCAAAGTGGTGTTACTCACCTTCTTTGTCCTGGAGCTGGTTCTTGGCGCGGCCGAGCTCTTGCTCGGACCGCTCGAGCTCCTGCTTCAAAGCACCGACCTCCGCAGCCAGTGCGGCAGAGGTCAGCAGCGCAGCCTGCAACCCATATTGACATAATTTTTTAGCAACCCTGCGTATATTTTTTTTTCAGATCCTCAGTCCGGCTTTTCTATCCGAACACCGAACCGAGCATCAGGGGATACTGTCTATGCGGTATTACATTGCATATTTTTAACTTCTTACCTCAAAGCCTGATAGAAGGCTACTGCAGGCTTCGGTCACCCCGCTCTTGGCAAGCTGTACCTTCTGAATCACCGCACTCATAATAGTGCGGTGTTCTTCCTCGATGGAAGCGCTCTGCAGCGCCTCCAACAAATTGTCCGGAGCCTCCAGTTGGACGGAAGCTGCCAGCGTCACGGTCTTGCCCTTCGTGCGAAGGGGCCGCCGGCCGGACTCCGGAACCACTGCGGGTTCTGATGTGGAGTCCGGCGCAAAGCCCGGGAGGCCGCCTTGTGGCACCTTCGGAGCCTCCCCCTGATGGGTCCATTCTTGGGATCCCACCTCGGCGTCCTCGGTGTCGCGAGGGGTGGAGGCGGTCGGGATGGAGTCTACATTCGACGGAGCCAACGACCCGCTCGATGAAGCGGGGAGATCATCATTGGCCGGACTACAGGCAGCATGCGGCATCAGAATGACATTATGTGACGCAGAAAAAGAAATTATAAATCATTCAGGAATCCGGATACTTACGATCTCGCCGGAGGCCTGGCCCTTGAAGGCCATTCTTCCTCGCCAACATTGATGTTGGCGGAGCTGTCCGGGGGAATAGACCTTCCCCTCTTGGACCCTTCGGCCTCCCCTGTTGGGGAAGCCTTCCTCTTCCTCTCTCCCTCCTCTGGGAGAGAGTCCTCTTTCTCCTCCTCATTTTCGGGGGAGGAGTCCGCCCCGGAGTCATCGGACACCTGAAAACGGGAACTCTTTCGAGCACCCGTGGCCTCCTTCTTGGCCTTCTTCTCCGGCACCACGTGCGGTGCCGGAACCAGCAGCCTCGCTAGATGGGCGTCTACTGGGTTTTCTGGCATAGGAGCCAGGCAGATAATCTGCTCCGCCTTCCTCATCCAGTCCTGTCAAAGGAAAAGGGGAAATTAAAACCCGCATAGAGTCAAACTATGAAAAGCAAGTGTCCCGTAAAGGGGTAGAATCACTTACCTCGTCGGCTTGGCGCTGCAAGCGAAATCCGCGATCTTCAGTCGCGGATGCGGGGGCTTCGGCGCCCTTAAACAACACCCTCCAGGCGCCTTCATACATCGTGTCGAAGAGCCCACTCAGTGCCTGGTGCTATTCCGGATTGAACTCCCACAGATTGAATGCCCGCTCCTGGCATGGGAGAATCCGGCGGACGAGCATGACTTGGACCATGTTAACCGGCCTAAGCTTCTTCACCGGCTTCTGGAAATAGGCTTGGAGTCCCGTCAGCTCCTCCGAACTACCCCACATCAAGCCCTTCTCTTTCCAGGAGGTGAGCTGCATGGGGATACCAGATCTGAACTCGGGGGCCGCCGCCCACGTAGGGTTGCGCGGCTCGGTGATATAGAACCACCCCGATTGCCACCCCTTGACGGATTCCACGAAGGCCCCTTCGAACCAAAGGACGTTGGGCATCTTGCCCAACATGGCGCCTCCGCACTCCGCTTGAGTGCCCTTCACTACCTTCGGCTTGACATTGAAGGTCTTGAGCCACAAGCCGAAGTGGGGCTGGATGCAGAGGAAGGCCTCGCACACGACGATAAACACCGAGATGTTGAGGATGAAGTTCGGCGCCAGATCATGGAAATCCAGGCCGTAGTAGAACATGAGCCCCCGGACAAAGGGGTGAAGTGGAAAGCCCAGTCCGCGGAGGAAGTGGGGAAGAAAAACGACCCTCTCATGGGGCCTGGGGGTGGGGATGAGCTGCCCCTCGTCGGGCATCCGGTGCGCAATGTCGCTGGACAGGTAGCCGGCACTGCGCAGTCTTTCGATGTGCTCCTCCGTAACGGAGGAGGTCATCCACTTGCCTCCCGCTCCAGACATGACTGGGGAAGGTTGAGACGAGATGTGCGGGCTTGGGCGCTGGAGCTCGAGTGCACGGAGATGGATAAGCAAAGGAGGAAGAAGGCGTAGGTGAAAAGGTGAATCCTTATCCCTTATATGGGTGGGCGAAGTCTACGCGTCCCCCACCGGCCTGGTAAAACTCGCTTATCCCCCAAGCGTCACCATCAATGGCGCGGTTGGGTTACCCACGCCCGTATTGATGAGAATCCCGGATTAACAGGGAACACGATCTCTGCTTCGACAAGACGTGCCAAGGAAACCGCTTCGCTAAATGCGCTGAGGTGGTAGAGTAAAAAACGATTCAAGTAATGGCTTGGTAGTGGCGTGACGTCATGCCGCAAAAAACGTTAGCAGATTGAACTTGTATATATATTATTCTCTCTACGGTGGAATGTGGAATTTATTTTGCAGAGCCGGACACTATCTTGGTGTTCACAATCTTCTATCATTCAGAGGAGGAACCCGCCTTGCAATGCCAAGCAATATACGCGCTGGACTTATCGTCATTGAAGCCTGGTTCAGGGGCTACTGAGGGAGTCCTGGATTAGGGGGTGTCCGGATAGCCGGACTACCATCATCAGCCGAACTATCATCGGCCGGACTATCATCATCGACCGGACTCCAAGACTATGAAGATACAAGATTGAAGACTTCGTCCCTTGTCCGGATGGGACTTTCCTTGGCGTGGAAGGCAAGCTTGGCGATATGGATACGTAGATCTCCTACCATTGTAACCGACTCTATGTAACCCTAGCCCTCTCCGGTGTCTATATAAACCGGATGGCTCTAGTCCGTAGGACCGAACAACAACAACCATTACAATCATACCATAGGCTATCTTCTAGGGTTTAGCCTCCTTGATCTCGTGGTAGATCCACTCTTGTAAACATCCACAATATCAATATCAATCAAGCAAGACGTAGGGTTTTACCTCCATCAAGAGGGCCCGAACCTGGGTAAAACATCGTGTCCCTTGTCTCATGTTACCATCCGCCTAGACGCACAGTTCGGGACCCCCTACCGAGATCCGCCGGTTTTGACACCGACGGCGGGGGAGCAGCGGCGTCGAGAGCGAAGGCGCTGGACGCGGTGGAGAAGCGGAGCAGAAAGAAGGACAAGCAGGCGTGCACAGTGCAAGCGCCTCAGCTCCTTCACCTTATAAAGGGTCACTTTTGAGTGACTGATGCGTGGGACCGGGCAATCTCATCAAATCCCGCAACAGTTGCATGCAGCATACGTGGCGAAAAAGGCGGCGCAGTAATCGAGGCATTGCTACTTATCCGGACCGCCTGTTTCGGCGCTCTCCGGCCCGCGCACTTCCCCGAAATTTCGTATCCCACGAAATCCGGGATACACCGCACACAATCGCGCCCAAGATTTCAGACTCTGACACAGCACATGACGCATGCAGTTACCGTTGCAGTCGACAGCTCTCTGAATGGATCAAGGCAACTGAGTTGACATCGAAGTACCAACGCGGGCGTTCAGTCTTGCAGGAAACACTCGCGAAGGCACAAAGCCCAGAACATGTTCAACTTTGACCTACTTTCCACTCACACCTTAATCCATTCAGGGGCTACTGACGAGGATACAGACCTGGGGTAGGGTCATAGGCCTGACCTATACGTCCTACCCGAGGTCACTACCATAGAAGATTAAAAGACCAAGAGTCAACAGGAGAGCACCGGTCGAGTGCATCGGGTGCAATCCACTCGACGGCCATATCACTCGGTGGTCTCCTCCCTACCGTCACTCGACCATATGAAGAGTCACTCGACTTGTCACAGACCAGGAGTCGGAGGAGAACGCAACGGCCGGATGTTCTCCCCTTAGTTTTTATAAGCATTAAGAGTACTTAAGGCTGGCGTTACCAGTAACGCCCCTTACTTTATGTACATTAAGACCCTTGTAATGGAGGCGGGAGGGGGTCCTGGCACACCCTATATAAGCCACCCCCCTCCTCTGGGACAAGGGTTTGCACCCCCTGTAATATCACACACATAATCCAATCGACCGCCTCCGAGCACCGAGACGTAAGGCTGTAACTTCCATTATGAAGGGCCTGAACTCGTAAACCTCGTGTGTACACCTTCACCATAGCTGAGATCTTGCCTCTCCATACCTACCCCCCTTTCTACTGTTAGTCTTAGGACCACGACAAGGGGTCATTAGGGCAAGAATTATTAAGGTCTTTGAAATCGACGCACATGCGCCAGGATTTATCCTTCTTAGGTACCATGACCAGGTTTGCTAGCCAGTCCGGATGTTTGATCTCTCTTATAAACTCGGCTTCGAGTAGCTTGGCTAGCTCCTCCCCCATGGCCCGTCGTTTGGGTTCAGAGAATCGACGCAGAGATTGCTTGACTGGTTTGTATCCTTTCAGTATATTGAGACTATGCTCAGCCAGTCTCCGTGAGATACCTAGCATATCCGAAGGGTGCCAGGAAAAAATGTCCCAGTTCTCACGCCGGAATGCGCATAATGCAGGTTCCGCCGTCGGATCCAGCTATGCCCCAATGGAAGTTGTTTTCTTGGGGTCCGTCGGGTGAACTTGAAATTTGACTATTTCATCTGCTGGCTTGAAGGAAGTAGATTTGGGTCTATTATCGAAGATTACATCGTCCCTATCGACTGTAGAACGTAGAGTGGTCAATTCTTCGGCCGTGAGGGCCTCGAATAATGCCTCAAGAGCTAGAGAGGCGGTTTTGTTTTCGGCGCGGAGTGCTATGTCCGGATCACTGGTGATAGTGATAATTCTGTTGGACCCGGGCATTTTGAGCTTCATATACCTGTAATGGGTTATGGCTTGGAAGCACATGAATGTGTCTCGCCCCAGCAAACCATGATACCCTCTGTTGAATGGTGCCACATGGAAGAGTAACTCATTGGACCTGTAGTTCTCAGGCGTGCCGAATACCACGTAGAGTTTGTTTTTTCCCGAGCATCTGGCTTCCCGACTAGGGATAATACCGTGAAAGGTTGTGTTACTTTGCTCAATGCGAATCATGTCCATTTGCATTTTATTGAGCGTGTCCTCATAGATGAGGTTCAGTCTGGTACCGCCATCCATGAGCACTTTAGTGAGCCGAAAGCCGTCTACGATTGGGTTTAGGACCAAAGCGGCTGGTGCCCGGACTGAGCGGGCTCTTGGTTCGTCATCGGTGTTGAAAGTGATCGCCGTGTCGTTCCAAGGATTTGTTGCTGCCACATGGCAGACTTTGGCAAGGTCGCGGAGCGCCCTTTTGTGCCGATTATTTGAAGAAAAGGTCTCAAAGACCGTGAATACTTTAGGATCATTATCCTCCAAAGAGTAGTTCTCTGGAGTGTTTTTAGGGAGGATATCCTCGCTGCTCTTGGCCACTTGCCGGAGAATCCAACATGCTCGAAGGGTATGCGTTGGTTCATTGTTCGACGCCATGTGAATTTTATAGGGCTTGTCGAGACATTCCTCGAGGACAGTTCTATGCCCCGTAACGGGTATAATTTTCTTGTCCACGGGATGATGATTGGGTTCTCCGCGGCGGTACACCTCTTTGCCTGTCCGGGGGATGGCCTAAAGGCCTGCGGGTCCCAGCGGGCTGTCTAGGTTTTCCATGTGCTTTCTATTACACAGTACTTCCGTACTATGTGTGCTAAATCAGCAAAGTGCAGGATGCGAAGTCGGTTGAGGGCATTAAGGATTCCCTCATCGGTGCAATTGTTGCAAAATACCGAGATCGCGTCGTCGTCACAGCAATCCTTGATCTTGTTTTTAACAAGTAGGAATCTAGCCCCAAAGTGGTGGACTGTTTCCTGAGACTGCTGCTCCACATACATTAAGTCGCATATGTCTGGAGGACCGGAGTTTCATGGGGAATATTGCTTGTGGTGGGTGGGCGGGTTCAAATCCGAACCCTGACCCACTGAGAAGTCCGGATTCTGAAGAATTTCCAAGGTTATAGGCCTAGGCTACATAGCATCCAGTGCGTTTTTAGGCTCAACGCATGATTCCATGTTCGGAGGAAAATAAGTGTCTTCCAGAACACGGGAGTCCGGTTCTTCGAGCTCGGAAACCCGAACATACTTTGTTCTCAATGTAGGAGAAGAGTTATTGTCGGCTTGTTCCTCCATGATTGCCACATGATGGGTGATTGGCGGAGATCTGATTTCTCTCTAATCGGGTCTAAGCCCAATCCAATCATAGTTGGTTGCGACCCCCAGGGCGGCGATGCGATCTAGCACTTCTTTTAAGGCCGATACATCTACCAGATCCATCTTGTCGGAGTGTTCAGGGCGGATACGGAGGCAATTTTGGCGATGATTTGGGCTGCTTCTGGCTTAATGACCGGGCGAGCTCCCAGAATGAAGCTGCCGAGCCGGAGGGTTTGCCCTAAAGCTAGGGCTTCTCCGCAAGTGATGTTGTCCTTGATGACAAGGCGAGCCATCAATCCTTCTGGCGACGGCACAGAGGAACTCTCAATGAAAGCACCAATGTCGGTGTCAAATCCAGCAGATCTCGGGTAGGGGGTCCCGAACTATGCGTCTAAAGATCGAAGGTAACTGGAGGGAGGGGACATGATGTTTAGCCAGGTTCGGGCCCTCTTAAGGGAGGTAATACCCTACTTCCTGCTTGATTGGCTTTGATGAGTATATGGGTTACAAGAGCTGATCTACCTCGAGATCGTAATGGTAAACCTTAGATGCCTAGCATGTATGATTGTGATGGCCCCTAAGGACTAAACCCTCCGGTTTATATAGGCACCAGAGGGGACTAGGGTTGTACAAAGTCGGTTTTATAGAGGAAGAAAACTACACATACGGACGCCAAGCTAGCCGTTCACGCAAAGGAGAGTCCCATCCGGACATGGGAGGAGGCCTTCGGTTCTGCATCTTCGCAGCCCGTCAGTCTGGCCCATGTCACATAGGCCGGCTCTCCAATGACCCCATAATCCAGGACTCCCTCAGGAGGGGAAAAAGGTGGCTGCTTTGGTGGGTGCGCCTTAGCATTAGTGCAGGGTGAAGGCCCGCGCTACTGTTATGACACCTACCTATAGCACGGGTCGTATCCCAATGCTGCTGCTAAGTGGGCCCACCAGCTGGCCTCGTGTAGCAGTTGTCACAGTGCCGGTTATGTGCCCCACGCTATAGGTAATGGCCATCGCAGTAGTGCGGGTCTTTACATGGCGCTGCTACTATGGCTCGACCCGGGTGGTACCATGGGGCACACTTACACTAGTAGATAAAGGGCCTCTTGTCCCGGTTCGTAAGGGCCATTTCTCCAGGTTATTGAACCAGGACTAAAGTGTCGGTACTAATGCCCTAGACCTTTAGTCCCGGTTCTTACACAAACCGGGACAGATGGGCCTACACGTGGCCGATGCGGTGAGCCCAGGCAGGAGGCCCTTTGGTCCCGGTTGGTGGCACCAACGGGACCAATAGGCATCCACACTTCAGTATTTCAGGGGCTGGAGTTTTTGTTTTTTAAGGGGGGGGGTTAGGGGGTTTTGGGGGGTTAAATTAGGTGTTTCATATATTGTGTTAGCTAGCTAATTAATAGAGAGAGAAGTGACCTCTCTTATCTCGTGCTTGGTCGATGCTACGTACTATATGTATAGAGAGGACTAGACACGGTAGCTAGTAAGAAAATGAAGGAAATAGAAGATCGTCATGAAAATATGCATACAGAGAGAAGTGATATCGACCACCTCTCCTTCTCTCAGAGATTGGTCGAACAACAAGTTCTCGTATATCTATCTGACGCTACTGGCTACATATATACAATATAATTATCTCTTACAATATAATCTCCTAATTCCAAATGAACTTGGGGTCCACATGGTATTCTCCGTCTTTAGCGATCACATGGTCAAGAAAGAATGCTGCCAATTCCTCTTGAATTGCTCGCATACGATCTGCTGGTAGGAGTTCATCCCGCATCCAAAATATCTAATTTGAAGAAGGGGGTGAATACATATATATGAATAAATGAAACTCACCACAAATGATGGTAATAAAATAAAATTGTGAATATTATTATTTACGCACTTCATATTGTTTGTCAGAGTAGCCCCACTGACAGGTCATGTGGCGAATGGACTCACAAATGTAGTATCCACAGAAATCATTCCCGAGTTCCTGCCACAACCACGTTACAAAAAGTAGAGGACAATCGAACTGATAAGCAAGCATGCTAAATGGTATTGATGAAACTAGCACTTGAATCACTAGGAGATGCGCGGAACATGCTAATATAGTACTTACTTTCGGGTGTTTAAATTGCAACTTCTTCGGCAGTCATGAAGTTTTTGAGGTGAATTTTTTCCAAACCCTACCAGACAAAGAAAACAATTACTTGATATCAGGAAATGAACAAAGTTGCCGATATGGTGCAATAATGATCTATTTAACTTACTTCTCTAGAATTTCAGTGATGTAGCATACTCCTTGGGATCTTTTTGTTTCGAGTGCTCAAGCTTAATCTCTAGGAGAATATAGTGGAAGCTGCAACTGCATGCGCATAACTCATCAATTACATTACTATAACCTCTACTAATAAGGGAAACCGAATATCCAAAAGACAGTAACACTCACTTACATTTGTAAGGAAAGAGTATTATAGCTTTGTTTTGATTTAATACAAACGATTGTAGCAACTTGACCTCGGTATCTCTGGCGTGAAATTTAACCATTTATGCATCTATGAGATTTGTGTTAACGAACCCAATATCACCGATTTGTCTTTTCTTCAATTCAGCGATTTTCAACCTACATAATATAGTGAGGATAATTAAAAATACATGCAATGAAAGAGCTGACCTATATATAGAGACTAAATGACAGAAGTAGTCCTACTTAGAGGCAGTAGCAAGTGACTGTTAATTTATCGATGGCCTTTTGATTGAAAAACGTGAAGAACTCCTCAAATGGAACATTCAACAGTTCAATTCCAACGAGGTCATGCTGCTCTCTAACTCTCAGCGTCAAAATATTCCTCCCATCAGACTCTCTGCAGGTTTTCGTGTACCAATCATGGAATCTTCGCATCATCGTTGCTAGAGATCTTTCATCTTTGATGAGAGACTTCCCGTACTCGTATTTGTGTTCGTCCACCTCCAATAAATCGTAATGTACATCCTCGGGCAGGTAATCTCCAAGATTGTTATAACCGGGCACCATCCCCGGATCTTTAGCAATGATATCTCTAGACACCTGGAGCATCGGGAACAATTGGTTCGCTTGTTTGCCGAGCTGGGCAATTTTTTCCCAGCTCGTCGTTCTGCTAACCTTTGATCACCGACAGTACTTCCAAACCTCTTCGCTTCGATAAATGACTTTTTAATAATGAGCTCATAGTTGTCTTTCGCCGAAGACTTTGGTGGTTTCTTCAGGGCAGCCAGAGTACGCTTCGCTTTTACCGGATCTATCTTCTCCTCCGGAGGTGGATGTTTCTTTGCTTTCACCCCTTCAAAGAAGTTGTTCAGTTCGGCTTGCATGATCTTCGTGTTCTCCTCCATGCTCCTCTCTTATAGTAACTTCTCTAGAGTCTTCAGAGAAGGACCGTATCTGTATTGCCTCCCGCCTCTGGCTGTACTGCTAGATGCCGGAGCAGACGGAGCGCCTGCGTTGTCTTCCTTTCTTACGAGGTGGAGGAGAAGGACTACGATGCGCCAGAGCAGCCGGAGCGGCGGCTAGTCTCTTCCGCCCTTGTTGACGAGGCGGAGAAGGAGGAGGATTGCTGCTCGGGCGCACCGGTGCAGGCGGAGAAGGAGGTGGAGTGCCACCACGCGCCGGAGAAGGAGGCTGAGTGCCCTTATCACTTGCTGGAGGAGGTGGTGGAGGAGGAGGCGGAGTGCCCTGACTCGCCGGAGGAGGAGGAGGAGGAGGAGGAGGCCTCTAGTTCGAAAGGTGGATGAACTCCGTTCGCCATAGGCATGGAGTCTTCAGAGAGGAACCCACCCAAATCTCCCCTTCACCCGTACGGTAGTCAAGATCGAGGTCCTCAAATCCGTCCGTTATTTGATCCACCATCACCCTACCATATCCTTCTGGAATCGAACGGCCATGGTAGGTTGCGCCAGGTTCAGTAGGTAAAACAGAGCCAACATCCGCCTTGACTTTCAATTCCGTCCATTGCGCCATAAGGTGGCAATTTTGAGACTCCATGATAGCATCCACGGGGTAGCTAGCAGGAGCCGTGAAGACAGGCTCCAGCTGCTGAGTCTGCTTGGTGGAAGCCACATTGCTTCTCTATTGAGATGGCGGGGTAGCTTCAGGGGAAGCTTCGGTAGGTCGTTTGCTGCGATCTGGTTCTCATTCCTCTAGCCCTTGTACCTTTGCGTGCAGCGCCTGCAGTAGGCTATGCTCCACTTTCTTCCTCCTCTCCTGGCATTTGTAACCCCCTGCGTCCGGAAACCCAGCCTTCCACGGAACAGAGCCCGGCGTGCCTCGTGTCCGTCCAGGGTGCTCAGGATTCCCGAGGGCCATTGTGAGCTCGTCCTTCTCTCTGTCTGGAACGAACGTCCCTTGCTGCGCTTTCTCGATATACTCCTGAAGCCTCGTAATAGGTATTCGCAGTTGCTCATTCGTCCAAATGCACTTCCCTGATACAAGGTCCAAGGTTCCGCCAACCCCGAAGAACCAAGTCCGGCAACGGTCTGGCCAGTTCAATGTCTCTGGTTCGACCCCTTTATCAATCAGGTCATTCTTAGCCTTGGCCTACAACGGTCGGGCTTTGAGGTAGCCACCTGACCCCGTGCGATGGTGATGCTTCTTCTTCGCAGCATTTTTCTTGTTTGCCGTTGATATCTTCTTACTCTTGTCCAATGTCTTGTTGGCCACAAATGCGGGCCAGTGATCTTTGAACTTCTCAAACTGGCTGGTGAATTCTGGTGTAATTTCTTTGTCGACAAGCGTTTTCAGCTCATTCTTCCACCTCCTGAATAGTTCTGCCATCTTCTTAAGAGCATGAGACTTGATCAATTGCTCTTTAACTGGCTTCTCCAGACCCTCCTCTGGCGGTAGGGTGAAATTTTCCTTAAGTGTTGTCCAAAGATCTTCTTTCTGCATAACAGAGACATAAGACACCTCAGGGTCTTCATTCTTAGGCTTTAACCATTGGTGGATACTGATCGGGATCTTGTCCCTAACAAGAACCCCGCACTGATAAGCAAATGCTTCTTTGTCCGGATGGGTTCAATCGGCTTGCCATCACGCACGATTGCTGTGATCTCAAACCTTTCATCCAAGCACAACTTTTTCTTCGGGCCTCGTCTCTTTACCGAAGTTGTGCTCGATCCGGAGGGCTAGAAAAAAGAAGAAAGACGAGAGTTAATTAATATGTGAAGAACATACTAAAACAATGAATGCATCTATTAGCTAGCTAGTCAGCACATGCTTAACTAATATATATACCTGGCCGGACTCAGTTCGGTCACCAGAGCCGTCATCATGGTCTCCTTCTTGTACCGACGTTGGGTCACCGGAGCCATCATAATCATAGCTTTCTTCTTGTACCGGCATTAATCGGTCACCGGAGCCATCATAATCATAGCCTTCTTCTTCACCCTGTCCTTCCAGACCATCGGTGTCGTTGAGAAACGACAAGATGATGTCACTTCCTTTTGCGATTATGTCCCCCAACATCGCTTGTGTTGCTTCCTCTCGGGGGAGCTCCATAGTTTCTGCAAATATTTACAACATGGAAATTATTATTCAAACATGATAGATGGATATATTAGTGGCAAACGTAGAACTAGCTAGCTAATCACAATAAGGAATCATATTAGTGGCCTCGACGCTGCTTATCTAGGGTTTGGGGTGGCCTCGGCAATGCTTCAAGGGTTTGGGGTGGCCTCGACAATGCTTCAAGGGTTTGGGGTGGCCTCAACGACAACACTCTTTTAACTTGGTAAATTTGGGTGGTCTGGAGAGAGTTTGTTAGGTAGGGGCGCGGCGGGAGGGGGTAGGAGACCGACATCGTTTTTTTGTAGGGGGTGTCCTCGAGAGTTTTGGTCGAGCGAGAGGGCCGGGGGGTGTGCTCCCGTGGTATAAGTTATCACGGTCGAGAGTGTCGGATTTCGGGTTCCGGTAGACCCTTGAGGTTCGAACTCTGGGGTGCGTGCGGAGATCTCTCCTCTACCAACTCACGTCCCAAAACTTCTCATGGAATCTAAGCTAGAGAGATTAACACACGGGGGAGACGGGGTTTATACTGGTTCAGGCCACCATTGTGGTGTAATACCCTAATCCAGTGTGTGGTGTGGTGGATTGCCTCTGGGGCTGATGATGAACAATACAAAGGAAGAATAGCCTCGCGAGGGATGTTCTTGTGGTGGTGTTGTCCCTTTGGAAGGGTTGGGTTCAGATCCCTTTCTACTGTGGTGGCTAGCCCTATTTATAGAGCGAGGCCCTGGTTCTCTTCCCAAATATTGAGCGGGAAGGGCGCTAACAATTGGCCATTTTGAAGGGGAACATCTAGTACACTTATCCTAACTAAAGTTGGTCTTCGACTGCCAAAAGACTCTAACGATGACACCGTCTTGGACTCCACGGTGACCTCCATCCTGCCACTCTGCTGGTCTTGGTCTTGTTGCACCGAAATGGTAGCCTTTGCCTGATGCCTTGTCCTGTGCTTGCCCCCTTTGCACCAAACAGGAAACAAGGACACTGCGCAGGCCAGCACCCGCCTGACGCCCGCCTGGCTTCGGTCGTCATGGCTTGCATCATGTGCACCTCGCGAGGTACCCTTGCCTTGATCTCTCTGCCTCCTCGCGAGCCTGCCTGACAAGGCCGCTCCCGGGGAAGCTTCCTGTCGTCCGCCCCGCGAGGCTTGGCCCCTTGCGAGGGTCTTGAGCATGAGTTGATGAAGATGGGCCGTACTGGGACACTTCTTGAGCCACGCCGATAGTAGCCCCCCGGCCCAAGGCGCGCCCGGACTTGGTTTGGCAGAGAAGCGAAGGGGCAAGTGCGAAGCGCCGCGGGCCCCAACAGCATGCGGCCTTGGGTGCCGCGTGGTGGTTGATTGGACGTGGTCGTCTCCGTTTCCCCACGACGCCTCGGAAACCGTCCGTCTGACAAAAGGGCTGGCCCGGGCCAGGCTTACTTTCTTTGCTCTAGTCCGTCTTGCTCCAGATCCCCTTTCTCGCTCTCCTCCTTCTTGCTTCCGAAATCCTCCAGATCTGCCTCAATCTCTCACTTTCGACAAGCCATGGCGCCTCGCAAGGCTCTAGCTGGGGTCTGGTACTTGCAGGCTCTGGATCCCCTGAACGTGTCGGAGAAGAATCTCGCCCTCGCGCGGCTGATTACGGTGGTGTAGGGCAACGAGGGGGTGACCGTGCTCAAGATCGGCTCCGCCCAGCCTGAAGGCAAGGGTAGCACCTTCTACCCGCTCTTTGTGAGCGCCATCAACGCCGGTCTGGTGCCTCCTTTTTCTGAGTTCTTCCTCGCTGTTCTTCGCCAATACAACTTGCAAGCTCTGCACCTCCACCCCAACTCTGTTCTTCTCCTGGCGATTTTCGCCTACTATTCTGAGGCTCATGTTGGAGTGATGCCCTTAGTGGCCCTACTGCGCCATTACTTTTCCCTCCGGGTTTCTGGTGCCCACATCACCGCATGTGCAGGCTTTATCGCATACTCCAACTCCAATGCCATATCGAAGCCCGGGAAGAGGATCGAGGGCTTTCGGAGCAAGTGGGTCATGATGGACGCTGGGCGCGTCCACCCTCGTCTGGTGATGCCTACGGGGCAGCCCAAGGCCGTTGATGCCTGGTCTCGCACGGAACTCGAAGAACCCCGTGCGAAGGTGGTGCTGAAGAGGATGAACGCGGACCTGAGGCCAGGCAACCTGGTGGCGGCGAAGCTGACCGGGGCTATGCTCCTGAGGGAGTTCCTAGAGCACCGGGTGGCTCCACTTCGGGAACACTCGCTCCCATTGTGGAGGCTCGGGGAAGCATATGCCGCCCTCCGCCTGAGCTCCGCGGCCCTGGCCGACGAAGATCTGGCCACGACCTTCCATTCCTTGGTTGGAGGAGACGTGGCGAGCCTAGAGGGCGCTCCTGTCCCCCTGTTCCTTCGTGATGACTAGGAGCAGGTGGTGAACGCCATGCCCACCTTCAACGGGAAGGGGCTGGTGCCGGCGGAAGCTCCCGAGGATCTGGCGGCGTTGGCGACGGTGAACTTTTCCTCTGACGACTCCAGCGGGGAGGAGGAAGAAGAGGAGGAGGAAGAAGAGCCCGACTCTGAGGCGATCGACGGAGAGTTGGGGGAGTCCTTCCCTTGGCGCAGGTCCCACGCCCTCCGCTCCATGCCGGATGACGACGAGGCTGCTGCCAGGCGGGGCGAAGAGGACTCGCCCTCGGTCCCGAGGAAGGACAGGACGGGGCTTATTCCCCGAGGGTCTTCTCTGGTCTCGGGGCTGCCTGAAGCCAGCTCGAACCCTTCTGACGCGCCCTCTGCTTTCGGGCCTCCCGAGGCTGACCCCTGCAGTAGGCTCTCGGGCTTCAAGTTCGGCCGGAGGCTGCTTGAGTCCGCGAACAACGACCAGTAAGTACTCGATTCATGTTTTGCTTCCTGTTTCTGCCGCCAAGGCTTGACATCTGCGTCCTTTTGGCTAGGCCGGCGCCTGCGCTAAAATGGTTGAAAGGGGCCTCGGTGGCCCTACTTGGGGCGAGTTCGCCTGCCGGGGCAGCGCCTTCATCTGCGGGGAAAGGAGGTAGTGAGGCTTGTGCCTCCCCTGCCCGGTCGTCCTCGCGAGGCCAGGTGGGGTGCACTGGCGTGGATCCAGCCCCCACGGCCTAGGCGACTCCCAAGGCGGCCATGCTTAATGCCGTTGCCGAGGCCGCCGGGGACGAGAAGGCCCTAACGCTCGATTCTGTGATCACGCTGTCATCTTCTCCTCCTACTCCGCCGACTGCTGCTTCCCTCACTCCTTCCACCGTCCTGTACCGTGCCATTGCTGAATTAAGCCGGCTGCAAGAAGATCTCCAGGGAACCGACCCTCGCCTGGTGGTCGGGCGCCTACAGCTAGCCTCTGGCTGGGTCCGCTCTAACGCCTCCGTCCGAGCCGCGCTGAGCCAGGCTGCGTCGGCCTTTGATGAGGAGAAGCAAGCCACCTCCCAGGCCAAGGCCGCTCGCGACGCTGCCTTGGGTGACTCTACGGATGCCCGGGCCGCTGCAAGGCGTTGGAGGACGAGCTGCAAGGCCTGCGCGACGAGCTCGCCAAGGAGGTCCGCGACAGCCAGGACAAGGAGAAGGAGATGAAGACTCGAGAAGCTGTCATCAGGGACCAGGACGCTGAGCTCGATGAGCGTGATGGCCAGTTGGAGATGCTGGAGCGGAGAGGATCGAGCTGGATGGCAAGGCGAAGGTCCTGGCTGAGGATCGAGTGGCCTTCGCGAAGCTGGAGGAGAAAGCTTGCACCACGCTGAAGACGCTTTATGACGGCGGCTTGGAGAAGCCGTTGGCTGCCGCAGAGGACGGCCCCGTCGAGTTCCTTCCCTTCCTGGTCCGTGCACTTGAAGATGTCGCAGACGGCCTCGGCCCCACGGCCGAGGCCGGCGCGCGTGTCCTTTCTTCTGCGGCACTGACGCGTGTCCTCAGCCACGTCTACCTTCGCGACCCCAATGTTGACCTTGACAGCCTGCTGGAACCTGTGAGCGGCGAGCTTGTCGCTGCTGCTGCTGAGGCTGTGAAGGGCCGAGCTAAGAGGCCTTGCTGGCAAGGTTCCGCGCCTTCAGCACCAGGGCCGGGCGAGATGCTGCGAGCTCCGCGGCTTCGGGAGGTGGAGCCGCCCAGCACGACCCCACCACAAGCAACGGTGCCGCCGGAAAGTGATCCTTTTGCGGCTTCTGTCCTGTTCCAATTCCTGCAACATGCATCATGCCTCATGGAGGCGTTTAAACTTGTGTTTGAGGTTGTGAAAACAACCTATGGCCTATAATATTTGCTTTTGAATTCCTTAGAATTTTGCATTTTTCCTTCCTATTTGCTTGTGTTCTACATCGGCAGGGCCTGGCCCCGCGCATACCTCAGCCGACGTTATCCCCGACCGGAAACCAGGATGGGACTAAGGAGTGAGGGGCTACGTGACCTGTTAGGCTCCTGAGTCGCGATGCTCAGGAGTCCCCCTTGACGCGCGAACAGCAAGTAGGGAAGGGAGGCATAGGAGCGGATTTGTCGTTCTACGTTGGCAGGGCCCGGCCCCGCGCATACCTCAGCCGCCGTTAGCCCCGACCGGAAACTACGACTGGACCAAGGAGTGAGGGGCTACGTGACCAGTTAGGCTCTTGAGTCGCGATGGTCAGGAGTCCCCCTTGACGCTCAAACGACCTTCGTACCTTGGCTCCGCTCGGGGAGGGGTGCACGACAAACCAGGCCCGAGGGACCTGGCTGGGTGGCGTGTGCCTGGGCGTGGCCCGGACGTAGCCCCCGTCTCCAGTCCCCTCGTGTGGCGCTCCCGAGGGGAGGCGTTATGATAGGGCCGAACACTGAGCCCTGGGCTCCCTGAGGTTGATGCGTCCGTGGGCCGCTCTCAGTTGTTTATCACCAGCGCGGAGCATAGCGCTTCCGTATGTGTACGGGCATAGCCGCTCCTCGGCAGTGTCGTCAGCCAGCACGGAGCATGGTGCTTCCACTGGTGCGTGGAGGGGGCCCCCTCCAGGAGGAGCCCCCGGGGCGTGTACAGCCCCACCCTGACACGTGACTGGCACGGTAGAGCTTGACGAGGTGTATTTGGGCACCCGTGAGCCAGCACGGGACTCACGGGGCCCTACCTCAAGGCGGGTTGCGCCTGGCTCTGGGCCTTTGTTTGTAGCGTGCTCCAGCAAGATTGGTTAGATGCCGACGCTCTACGTCCTCAGGTCCCGGCCCTCGAGCAAGCTCAGCCATCACTGGTATGCCAGGTCGCGATGCCGTGGACAAGGCCAGGAGGTAGGGCTGGAGAGCCAGTAAGAGCATGTGAGTCGTGATGCTCAGGTGCCCCCCTTTTAACGTGCAAGCGATTAGCATGAAGGAGAAAAAAGAGGGTGGTGCCATGGGAGGCATCAGGTAATAATCATAGCGGGTCAAATATGCAAGGCACACGACCTAGATAGATGCGGGAAAGATACATGCCACCGGGTCAGGCCCGAGCGGCTTGGGCATAATGCAGCCCGAGGGGCACCCCCAACAAGGTAACCTAAAGATACGAACAAAAGAGATACATGCCACAGGGACGGACCCACGTGGCCTGGGAATGATGCAGCCCTGGGGGCGCTCCCAGCTGAAAATGGAACTTGAAAGATGTCACCTGATACCGTTGGACATGAAGAAATGCTGAATGTAGCGGACGACGCGTGGTGAGGAAGCCGACCCTCACGAGCTCCTGGGCCCAGAAGCCTCGGGAGGCTCCGGGGGCGCAAGGGGCTCCTCAAGGACCATTTCCATCTCTGCCAGGACCGCGCAGTGCCTGACCTCCTGAGCCTCCAGAATGCTCCTCGGCAGGCGCTGATGAGCAGCGGCCGCGTTCGGCAGGCCGAAAGGCATGCGAACGTAGCTTTGGGGAGGACCCTCGCAACGTCCCACGCGTGAGGGCAAGATGCGCTCCTGAGAGGCGGCTCGGTTGAGCCCTGGTACGTCGATGCAGACGCACAGCCCACCATCCTCGCCGAGATGGGGGGCCACGGCGGGTAAGCGGCGGCTGCCGCGCATGGCTCTTGACTACTGCCGCTTTTGAGTGTTTTTTCCGATAAACTCCTGAGGGTTTGGCCCTCCTTGCCTGATGCCTTCCTGAGGGAAACGTGCTTTGAAGCAGGCCTCCAAGTCATGCCCGAGCGCCTCCCTCGTGACCTTGGCAAATTCGGTGGCCCTCCAGGAGAGAACCCCCGAGCCTTGCCCAAGGAGGGCGCCGGGCGTGCCTTCCTATGCAACAGAGGGAGGCACCCCTTGAACGGGCGCGGATCCTGACACAACACCACTGGAGGTGCCTGCCTCCTGATGGTTCGGGCCAGGTGATGTCTTCTTCTTCTTAAGGACTGCCTAGGGAAGGCTCCCGCTCCTGTGATCTCGGTGTTCGATTGCCGCAACTTGGAAGGCACGCTCGAGAGAACACACTGCATCCTTCTCCTCACACGGGACTGTGATGACTCTGCCGCTTCCTGGCATCTTGAGGACATTGTAGCCATGGTGGGTCACTGCCATGAACTTGGCCAAGGACGGATACCCGAGGATGGCATTGTATGGCAGGCGAATGTGGGCGACGTCGAAGTCAATGAGCTCAGTGCAGTAGTTTTTGCGCTGCCCGAAGGTGACAGGGAGGCAGACCTGCCCTCTCAGGGTGGTAGAACCATCAGTTACTCCTGAGAAAGGCTTGGTCGGTGTCGTGGTTCTAAGCCTGACAGTAGAGTGGGGGGTAGGTATGGAGAGGCAAGGTCCTAGCTATGGAGAGGTTGTAAGCACAAAGGATGTACGAGTTCAGGCCCTTCTCGGAAGAAGTAACAGCCCTACGTCTCGGAGCCCGGAGGCGGTCGAGTGGATTATGAATGTATGGATTACAAGGTGCCGAACCCCTCTGCCTGTGGAGGGGGGTGGCTTATATAGAGTGCGCCAGGACCCCAGCCAGCCCACGTAGGAGAGGGTTTAAGGTGAGTTAAGTCTGGGGCGTTACTGGTAACGCCCCACATAAAGTGCCTTTACTATCATAAAGTCTACTTAATTACAGGCCGTTGCGGTGCAGAGTGCCTCTTGACCTCCTGGTGGTCGAGTGAGTCTTCGTGGTCGAGTCCTTCAGGCCAGTCGAGTGAATCCTCGTTGGTCGACTGGAAGGCGACCTCTTCTAGGGATGTCCTAGGGTAAGTTACTTGGAACAGGTCCATGACCCTACCCTAGGTACATAACCCCATCATTAGCCCCCGAATGGATTGAGGCTTCGAGTGAAGAAGGAGTTGATGTCGTTTCCGATTAGCCTTTGCGCTCTAGTTGTGCGCTGTTCTGGATCAAAGAATCTCTTCGTTGACAGGGAGTAATTTGTCTTCGGTCGACTCGATCCATTCTATTTTTGCGTCGAGTGATCTTTCGAGCTTCGACGATCTCCGAGCGACGGATCGCCGGAAACACCGCGTCTGACAGACTGATTTGTTGCTTGCGGATTCCGCGGGATGCGAAATTTGGGGGCGCGCGCGAAGCGGGGCAGACCGCGGCGTTCGGATGGGACGGGGCATAGACGCCTCGATCTCCGCGCCGCCTTTTTCGCCACGTATCCAGTCCCCATAACTGCTCCCAGATATGATTAGATCGACCGGGCCCACATGTCAGCCACTCGGAAGAGACCTTATAATTGCGCCCGGCGAGGATTTCTGTGCTGCGCCTCAGCATTCTCCCTTTCTTCCTCTGCTTCCTTCCTCCCTGCTCAGCGCGCTCGCTCTCACCCCCGCACCACTTCCCTTCGTGCATCTCACCGGCGACCATGGCCAAGGAGAAGACGGCGGCGCTGGAGCGTGCCAAGAAGGCGTCGGCATCGGAGAAGGCGAAGGGGAGATCCACCAGCCGCAGAGGGTCCTCGTCCAGATCCCGCCTGCCGAAAGGCTGGGTCCAAGGAGACTGGATCCAGTCGACCATCACGGAGAAGGACCTCCTCGACATGGCCAACGAGGGCTTGATCCCTCACGGAGCTGCGAGGTTGCCGGGGAAGGAGTGGCAGCCACAGCCAGAAGAGGGTGAGTGTGTGCTTCTGGCCACTCATGTTGATCGCGGGTTTTCCTTGCCCCCAAGCATTTTCTTCCGTGGCTTCTTGAATTTCTTTGGAGCGCAGCTCCACCACTTTACCCCAAACTCCATTGCCTATCTTGCTGCATTCGTGTCCATGTGTGAGGGTTTCTTGGGCTGTCGACCGCACTGGGGTTTGTTCAAACGTATCTTCACGTGTCGCTCTCAGACCGTGAAGAAGGCGAGCCCAGGTGATGAGAAGACCCGAGTCGTCCAAATGTGTGGGGGCCTGGGGATTCAGGTGAGGAACAATAGCACCTTCCCGCCCATGAGCTTTCCCGAGTCCGTCAGAGGCTGGCAGTCGACTTGGTTCTACTGCCAGGTCCAGTCGACGCCAGGGCAGTCGAGTGGACTCCCTCCGTTTACCATGGACCGAGTGAACAAGCCCTCCCCTCTGAAGCTGATTCCGGAGGAGAAAGCCGACGTGAAGATGTTGATGGAACGCGTGGTGCAGTTGGTTCGGGAGGGGGTGACGGGCATGGATCTTCTGGAGGTCTTCCTCAGGCGTCGCATCCAACCCCTTCAATTCCGGAGCCACTGCATGTGGTTGTACTGTGGGCCCGAAGACGAGACTAGAGTCCATCCAGAAGAAGTCGACGATGTCACTCTGGAAAGATGGATGGTAGCCGTTACCGGAAACAGGGACAACCCGCGCGGAGCCAGAAGGATCCCCCCACTCGACCACAACAGCAATCCAAACAAGGTACACTTGCTCTGCCCTCCACTGAGTCCTTGTCGTACTCATTTCTGTTAACCCTGCCGACTGGTCGACTGATCCTTGTTTGAGCATCTGCTAGGCCCTCACCGAGCTGTACTCGATGCCCAACGGGGCACAAGCTTCGACTGAAGAAGGCGAGGCGAGCGGGGCGAGGCGAGCGGGGCGAGGCGAGCGGGGCGAGGCGAGCGGGGCGAGGCGAGCGGGGCGAGAGCCAGGAAGAGGAGGAGTGGGATTCGGATGCTGCAGGGGATGATGACGACGATGATGATGATGAAGGTGATGAAGATGACATCGAGGACGAGGAAGAAGAGGAGGAGGAGGTCGTTCCACCGCGCTCGGAAAGGCGGTCGAAGCTTGTCCACGACCCTTCGACCGAACGTGGTAAGGGGGTTGCGACCGCCACTCAGTCGACCAAGCGCCCTCGGACCACCTCTCCGGCGCCGACTGAAAAGGCGCCGAAGCAGCCCAGGGCGGCCTCATCGAAGCCGACCAAGCTCCTGCCGAAGATGAAGGTGTCCATCCCCACCATATCAGGGTAATTGTGTTGCTCATATTCTCTTATTCTGTGTGAACTTTATCTCTGGTCGACGCTGAGGGTAGTCGACTGATCCTTTGGAATTGCAGTGCTGCTACTTCTGAGACCTCGGCCCGGGCCGATGACCACGAGATGGAGGATGCGGCAACTTCGAATCCAGGTACTGTGTACTTAACACCATTCTTAGTCGACTGACTCGCGATCTCTGATCCTGATCCTTCTCCGCAGCTCCACCCAACACTGTTATCGATCTTCCTAATGATGATGAGGATGAAGAGCCGCTGAAGCACAGGAGGAGTCGGAAAGCGTCTTCCAGTAAGGTGCCCCAGGATGTGCCGGCGCCTGAAATTATGACTGTGGAGGAAGAGAACACCACTCGACACACGGTGTCCTTCGCGAATCCACTGACGAGTGTTCAGCAGCCTTCCCTCTTCACGACGCACCACGTCCCAGAGGACCAAGCTGGTGCAGCGAAGGAGGCAATACGCCAGGCGGGACTTATGATGGAGCAGCTGAAGACCATCCGAGATGCGAGCCAGGCAGCTTATGACGCCAGCTCTGCCCTCCAAAGTAATGTCCAGGTCAGTCGACTGCTGTTTGTTCTGTTGGATATGCTACCAAAAACTTTTCTTTTCCGGAATTTATATTAGTCACCCACTAGGTGTGTCGAATAAACTCCGTGTTAGCGGGGGCACGCTGAGTGCACCCGCTGGGTGTAGTCCCCAAGGCTAAGGTCGACTGCTGGCAGTCGGCCTTAGGCTTTATGATGTCAATCTTCTGTCAGTCGACTGGTCGACTGGATTTCGCAAACCGGTGGGGGCACGCTGAGTGCACCCACTGGGTGTAGTCCCCGAGACTGTGGTCGACTGCTTGCAGTTGATCACAGTCTTAGAGAATGCGTCTCGCACACTGTTTTTTTTTTTTTGAGGTCGACTGGTCGACTTTGTCTTCAACAGGATTAGTGGGGGCACGCTGAGTGCACCCACTGGGTGTAGTCCCCGAGACTACGGTCGAATGCTTGTGTTCGGCTGTAGTCTTAGAAACGTGTATTTTTCCCTTTTTCACTCGGAAGTGAGTTACGTTTGACATTTAGTCGATTGATTCTCCGCAGAACTCCTGTGATCTTGTGGCTCGCTACTCAGAGCTGGAACAGAAGCACACTCAAGTCGAGCTGAGCTTGAAGCTGGTTCAGGAGAAGTTGGCAAAGGCAACGGAGGAGACTGAAGGTATGTTTGGTGAGACCCTGACGACCGCTTTTCCCCTTGCTTGTTTCAGCATCTGATCTTGCTGTGACTTGCAGGTAAGGTAAGGGAGGCCCAGCAGAAGAAAGACCTTGAGCTAGCTGAGAAGGTCAAGCTTGCTGACGAGAAGTTAGCTTCAGTCACCAAGCTTGAGCAAGACAATACCAATCTGAAAACTGCTCTTGGGATTGCCAACAAGGAGGTCAGTCGACTGAGAACTGACAAAGCTGCCCTGACCGACCAAGTCAGCAAATTGACTGAGAAGAAAACTGAGCTGGAAGCCTTCCTGAGTGGCCTTGCCAAGAAGCTGTTCCTTATGCTTGAAGGTAAATCTCCATGTTTGGCAAATATTTCCAACTGTGGCTTCTTCCACTCGACTATCCCCTTGACTTAGTGATCACCCTTGCAGAATTTTGTCAAAACTTTGAAGAGGAAACCAGCCGACTGGAGCCAAACCTTGACCCCGTCAATTCTCCGGTGAACGACGAAGTTGCTATGGATGTCTTCCGACTGGAGTCTCGTGTTGCAGCTGTCGTGGACTATCTCGCAAGGCTGAAGGCCGCCACATCTCGCATCGACTCGACGCTCTGGCCTGAGGAGACACTTCGGAATGACCTTGAGTCGCTGATGGCCCGCTTGAACACGATCCCTGGTCGAGTGCAGGAGTGGAAGAAGTCCTCGGCTCGGTGTGGCGCAGATGTCGCTCTGTGTCTGGCCCGAGTCCACTGCGAAGATGCACGAGAGGAGAAGCTGGCGGCCCTTCGGGTGGCCCATACCAAGAAGCACGACTTCAGGTCCTTTATGGAGACTTTCCTTGCAGCCCTCCACAGGAGGGGTAAAAAACTTTTTCTGGCTCGACTCTTTAAATTTGCCTCGGTATGCCGAGTGGAATTGTAACCGACAAACTTTAACAGGCTTGATGCCTGAGCACTTTCGGTTCCTTTAGATATCGATTCAAACTTGAATTTGGCGCTTGAATATGATTGCCTTCGGCTCAAAATGTCTTCTGCAGGTTCAAAGCAAGGCGCCTTTTCTGCAATCGACCTATTCTTTGGTCCACTTAGGCGAGCACTGGGCTGCAGCTAAGCCTCCGAGTGGGAGGGCTGCTCTTCACTCGGTAGGATTTTATAACTTAGGCGAGCACGAGGCTGCAGCTAAGCCTCCGAGTGGAAGGCTGGCTTTCCACTCGGTAGGATTTTGATAACTTAGGCGAGTGCTTGGACTGCAGCTAAGCCCCCGAGTGTGAGGGTTGCTCTCCACTCGGTAGGATTTTTATAACTTAGGCGAGTGCTTGGACTGCAGCTAAGCCTCCGAGTGGAAGGCTGGCTTACCACTCGGTAGGATTTTTGTAACTTAGGCGAGTACGAAGCTGCAGCTAAGCCCCCGAGTGAGAGGATTGCTCTTCACTCGGTAGGATTTTTGTAACTTAGGCGAGTGCTTGGACTGCAGCTAAGCCCCTGAGTGTGAGGGTTGCTCTCCACTCGGTAGGATTTTTATAACTTAGGCGAGCACGAGGTCGCAGCTAAGCCTTCGAGTGGAAGGCTGGCTTACCACTCGGTAGGATTTTCACAACTTAGGCGAGTGCTTGGACTGCACCTAAGCCCCCGAGTGAGAGGATTGCTCTTCACTCGGTAGGATTTTTGTAACTTAGGCGAGCACGAGGTCGCAGCTAAGCCTCCGAGTGGAAGGCTGGCTTACCACTCGGTAGGATTTTTATAACTTAGGCGAGCACGAGGTCGCAGCTAAGCCTCCGAGTGGAAGGCTGGCTTACCACTCGGTAGGATTTTGATAAACTTAGGCGAGCACGAAGCTGCAGCTAAGCCCCCGAGTGAGAGGATTGCTCTTCACTCGGTAGGATTTTTGTAACTTAGGCGAGTGCTTGGACTGCAGCTAAGCCCCCGAGTGGAAGGCTGGCTTACCACTCGGTAGGATTTTGATAAACTTAGGCGAAACAGATTCGCAGCTAAGCCTCCGAATGAGAGTCTGGCTCACCACTCGGTAGGATTTTTACAAACTTAGGCGAAACGGATTCGCGGCTAAGTCACCCACTGAGGGGGAGTTTTTATGTGGACAAAAATAAAAAGTGATGACACTATTATTTCTAAATCCATGAACTACAGAAGTACTTTATTGCAACTCATCCGAGTGATAAAACTTAAGTGTAAAATGGGCGGAGTAGCTCCGCGTTCCAAGCTCGGGGCTCGTCGATATTATGCTCGACGTTGTAAAGACGGTACGCCCCGTTGTGGAGAACCTTGGTGACGATGAAGGGACCTTCCCAAGAAGGAGCAAGCTTGTGTGGTTTGTGCTGATCCACTCGAAGAACCAAATCTCCTTCCTGGAAGGCTCGACCTCTCACATTCCGGGCGTGGAAACGGCGCAGATCTTGTTGGTAGACGGTCGACCGGATCAGAGCCATCTCCCTTTCTTCCTCTAAAAGGTCGACTGCGTCCTGCCGCGCTTGTTCAGCTTCTGCTTCGTTGTAGATTTCGACTCGAGGGGCATTGTGGAGAAGATCACTCGGCAAGACTGCTTCGGCTCCATAGACCAAGAAGAATGGAGTTCTTCTGGTCGACCGATTGGGCGTGGTCCGCAGTCCCCAGAGTACAGATGGAAGTTCGTCGACCCAAGCTCCAGCCGCGTGTTTGAGATCACGCATCAGTCGCGGCTTCAGTCCCTTGAGAATCAGTCCATTAGCTCGCTCTGCTTGTCCATTCGACTGTGGATGGGCGACTGATGCGTAGTCGACCCGTGTGCCCTGGGAGTTGCAGAAGGTTCTGAATTCCTCTGAGTCAAAGTTCGACCCATTATCCGTAATGATGCTGATACGCTGAGCTGAGCACTTCCATTATCCATTATTCGGTCAGAAGTGCATTGGGAGGACCCCAGCTATTGCTGCGCATTTGAGCTGATACGCTGAGCTGAACGTGATGGCACATGTGGACCACCTGAGAGGGCACGAGGCCTCGAGCTTTGGGAGGACTGCATTCACCTCGCGAGCAAACTGCTTGAAGATACGCTGAGAGGAATGGGGCCTGAGCTCCGCCCAAGATATAGGTGACAGCTCGTGGCTCCTGGAAGCCCCCAGCCCCCTCGTCCTGATGCTGGTCTTCATTCCTCCTTGACGGTGGTGGCAGAGGAGGAAGGCCTGCGTTGCCTTGTGGGCGATCCTCACGAGGCTGATCCCTCCAGGACCCCTCACGAGGCTGGTCCTGCCAGCGGTCCCCGCGAGGCCGGTCACGCCACCCTTGGCGAGGGCCACGGTCTTCCCATCGTCCACCACCTCTTCCTCCTCCGCGGCCATAGCCCCGATCGCTGCGCTCGGGGCATCAACCGCCACGCCCTTCTCGCACGGCCCTGAGCTCTTGACATTCGTTGGTTTTGTGAGTGTGGAGGTCGTGGAACACGCAGTACCGGCTGCCCTTGGACGACTCTGGCTGATCTCTGCCATGCTTGGTATCAGGCTCAGCTGCGAGCACAACTGCTCCCTTGCGCTTCGCGTCCTTGGCTTTGGCCTTCTTCTCTTCAGGATCAGCAGTTGGAAGCTCGAGGAGGGAAAGGTGTCCCTCCTCAGCCCTGGCGCACTTAGTCACCAAGTTGAACAGCTCCAGGGATGTGCACAAGTCTTCATGGATTGCTTGCTCCTCTTTCATCTTGATGTCTCTGACGCCATCAGAAAAGGCTGAGATGATGGCCTCCTTAGTCAACCTAGGGATCTTGAGTCGCGTGTTGTTGAAGCACTAGAACTTCTGCAGGGTCTCTCCTGGTTGCTGCTTGATGCGGCGCAGGTCACTCATGGCTGGGGGTCGGTCGCGAGTACCTTGGAAGTTGGCGATGAAGCGAGTGCGCATCTCGTCCCACGAGGAGATCGTGCTGGGATGTAGGTTCAGGAGCCAAGTGCGGGCGCCATCCTTCAGTGCCATGGGAAACCAGTTCGCCATGACCTTTTCGTCTCCGTTGGCCGCCTCGATGCCCAGCTTGTAGAGTTGGAGGAACTCCGCGGGGTCGGCGGTGTCGTCGTAGCGAAGAGGCAGATCTGGCTTGAACTTGCCCGGCCAGGCCACGCTGCGCAGCTCGGCGGTGAAGGCGCGGCAGCCTACGGTAGCCACTGTGGGCCTTTGCTGGCACAGTGCTTGATCCTGGGGGTCTCCGCGCGCTGCCGCCAGGAGCAGCGCGGGTCTTGGCGCGCTGGAGCAGGAACGCGGTTGTGGCGTGCTGGCACAGGCAGCACGCGAGCGCCTTCTTGAGGGTGAGGAACCTCTTGGCAGCTCCTTTCTTTCTATGCTAGTGCTGGACGCGGTGGGTCCCGTCCAGGAGCCGCGCGCTTGGAGCCAGGGCGCCTTCTTCGGGAGGAGGCGACGGAGGTGCCTCCGGAGCCACGTTGCCTGCGCAGGACGGAGGGTGATGAAGCAAGAGGGATGGTGCAGGGGTGCCCCCTATCGCGCTGATGAGCTCGGTGATGCGAGCGAGCCACTCCTCGTAGAGGTCGTCGACGGGACGGTAGTGCAGGAGCTCACGCGCCAGGAGCAACACGTCGTCCGCGTCCGCAGAAGCGCGACGAGCGTGCGACGACGAGCCTGCTGGAGTTAGCAACGGGGTGGCGGTGCGGCCCTCCCGCCACACCGAGGGTTGCAGACACGACGCCTGCTGCTCGTTCCCCGCCGGGCCAGTGGCAGCGTAGGCGGCGGGCGACCGGGAACGGCGGGGAGTCCCACCGACGGGAGCCGTCTGGGCGACGTGGGCGGCGAGAGCAGCCCGACGCTTGGCGCGGGCTCAGCGAGCGTCAGCCATGGATGGGACAGGAGATGGAACGCGAGACGGCGGAAGAAAAGATCCCGGCACACCCCTACCTGGTGCACCAAAGGTCGGATTTCGGGTTCCGGCAGACCCTTGAGGTTTGAACTCTGGGGTGCGTGCGGAGATCTCTCCTCTACCGACTCACGTCCCAAAACTTCGCACGGAATCTAAGCTAGAAAGATGAACACACGAGGGACACGGGGTTTGTACTATTTCAGGCCACCCTTGTGGTGTAATACCCTACTCCAGTGTGTGGTGTGGTGGATTGCCTCTAGGGCTGATGATGAACAATACAAAGGAAGAACAACCTCGCGAGGGATGTTCTTGTGGTGGTGGTGTCCCTTTGGAAGGGTTGGGTTCGGATCCCTTTCTACTGTGGTGGCTATCCCTATTTATAGAGCGAGGCCCTGGTCCTCTTCCCAAATATTGAGTGGGAAGAGCACCAACAATTGGCCATTTTGAAGGGGAACATCTAGCACACTTATCCTGACTAAAGTTGGTCTTCGACTGCCAAAAGACTCTGACGATGACGCCGTCTTGGGCTCCATGGTGACCTCCATCCTGCCGCTCTGCTGGTTTTGGTCTTATTGCACCTAAGCGGTAGCCTTTGCCTAATGCCTTGGCATGTGCTTGCCCCCTTTGCACCAAAGAGGAAACAAGGACACTGCGCAGGCCGGCGCCCGCCTGGCTTCGGTCGTCATGGCTTGCGTCATGGGCACCTCGCGAGGTACCCCTGCCTTGATCTCTCCGCCTCCTCGCGAGCCTACCTGACGAGGCCGCTCCTGTGGAAGCTTCCTATCGTCCGCCCCGCGAGGCTTGGCCCCTCGCGAGGGTCTTGAGCTTGAGTTGATGAAGATGGGCCATACTGGGCCACTGCTTGAGCCACTCCGCAGGCCGCGGGCAGGCAAGTCTGGGGATCCCCGTTCCCAGAACGCTGACAGAGAGGGGGTATATATATCGACCGCCCCTCATGTCAAAGTTATCCGGGAGGGGGTTATATCGACAACGACGACATACATACATGGGAAAATAATGTTATCGGGGACGGGGTATATCGACCCCCCCCCTCGTGTTGAAGTTATCGGGAGGACACCCAAAAGAGGACATAAATAGAGGAGAAGAAGATTCTATTTTCTCTTCTTCTCCTCTATTCTTTTCTTCTTCTCCTTTTTTTCCTTCTGTTTTCCTCTTCTTATTTATTCCTCCTCTTCTTCCTCTCCTCTTCTTGTCCTTTCTTTCTCTTCTTATTTTCCTTTTTCCTCTCATTCGTTTTCTTCTTTTTCCTTTCCTAGCTAGATATATAAAAAAATCAAAAAATAAACTAACCTAAAATGTACTAAATCAGAGAACATATATAGATAAAACTTTTCTAAAAATCTAACTTGCATATATGTATACTTTAAAAAATACATACATACATACAAAAAACATGTAAAAAATACGCACATACATGTATGAACATACATAAAAAAATACATATATCTAAAAAATACATACATTCATATGAAAATCTAAAAACATGTAAAAAAATCTAAAGTTCTTATATGAAGAAAAACATGCTCAGAACAAAAAACTTAATACATTATGAACATCTACATATATGCATACACATACATTCATATATACATTATGTATATATGAACACGAAATTACTCTAATAAAAATTAAAAAAAATAGAGTAGGGTGGCGCGGCGCGCGGCTCACAATGCGGGCGGCTAGTGACGGCGATGGCGGGGGCGGCGAGGGCGCCGGCGCGGGCAGGGGCTCGGGCGCGGGGCAGGGACCAGTGCGGCGACGGCGACGACGTGGTCGAGGGCAGGGGCGGCACGGCGACGGTGGCGGGGTGCCGGGGCAGCGGATGGTGGGGAAGGGGGCGGTGGCAGGGGCGGTGGTGGCGGGGGCGGTGGCGGGGGCGGCGCAGGGCAGCGGGTCGGGGGCGGGGGCGGGGCCGGCGCCGGGCGGCGGGGGCGGCTGGATGTGGGCGTCGGGGAGGAGAGAGGGAGAAGAGAGAGAGTAACGGGCCGGGGGAGCTCGGCCGTTAGGTAGGTTAGTTAGGTTAGCCTTTGCCGTCCGCTCCTCCTTTGCCGTCCGCTTTCCTTTATCTTTGCGGTCTGCTGCGTACGACAAAGAGGGGGGACGTTAAGTTTTTTCGTTAGTGGGTGCCACCTCCCTCTTTGCCGTCATCCAGCGGACGGTAAAGAATCGTTGCCGTCAGCCAGCGGATGGCAAAGAATTGGTGATGGCAAAGACCTTCTTTCTCGTCCGCCATTTGTTTGTTGTCCGCTTCTTGGTATCTGATGGCAAAGACCTTCTTTGTCGTCCGCTAGCGGACGGCAAAGATATGGCAGACGGCAAATTCCCTGATTCCAGTAGTGATAAGACCATGAAATTGAAAAGCATTTGAAATGAACTCTGAAAAGGTTGAAAGTTGGCATGGTATCATCCACATAGCATGTGCAAAAAAGTAGAGAGGGTTACGGCAAAAACTGGATGCACTTCGTGTACAAAATGGACAATCTCTTTCGAAGTATTAGGGTTTCATACGGAAACTCGTCTGTTACCAAGGAATTTCATTTTTTTTGAACTTATTTGAACTCCATAGTTTTTCTGTGTTCAAAATGCACCATTTAAAGCCACATCATCAATTTTCAAACCTTTCTGACTTCATTTGTTATTTTTCATGCATTTACTGATTATTTTGAGCTATAAGACCATGAAATTGAAAAGCATTTGAAATGAACTCTGAAAAGGTTGAAAGTTGGCATGATATCATCATTTCCCCCACATAGCATGTGCAAAAAAGTAGAGAGGGTTACGGAAAAAACTGGATGCACTTCGTGTACAAAATGGACAATCTCTTTCGAAGTATTAGGGTTTCATACGGAAACTCGTCTGTTACAAAGGGATTTCATTTTTTTGAACTTATTTGAACTCCATAGTTTTTCTGTGTTCAAAATGCACCATTTAAAGCCACATCATCAATTTTCAAACCTTTCTGACTTCATTTATTATTTTTCATGCATTTACTGATTATTTTGAGCTATAAGACCATGAAATTGAAAAGCATTTGAAATGAACTCTGAAAAGGTTGAAAGTTGGCATGGTATCATCATTTTACCCACATAGCATGTGCAAGAAAGTAGAGAGGGTTACGGCAAAAACTGGATGCACTTCGTGTACAAATCGGATAATCTCTGTCGAAGTATTAGGGTTTCATACGGAAACTCGTCTGTTACAAAGGGATTTCATTTTTTGAACTTATTTGAACTCCATAGTTTTTCTGTGTTTAAAATGCACCATTCAAAGTCACATCATCAATTTTCAACCCTCTCATGAATAGATAAGTGACCAAATTAATAGAAGTTCATCATCACATTAAAATGAAAATACATACATAGTTCTCATTGAACAACATATAGCTCTCCAGAGCATCTAATTAAACCATACATTGAAATTATGTAAAACATTTCAATGCAAAAACGAATGCGATCATAATCACAACTAAAGTAACAACTGATCCAACTGCATAATGATGCCAAGCCTCAGTATGAATGGCATATTTTCTAATCTATTTAATCTTCAACCGCATTGCATCCATCTTGATCTTGTGATCATCGACGACATCCGCATGCAACTCCAATATCATCTTCTCCTCCTCATTTTTTCTTATTTTTTCCTTTAAGTAATTGTTTTCTTCTTCAACTAAATTTAACCTCTCGACAATAGGGTTGGTTGGAATTTCCGGTTCAACAACCTCCTAGATAAATAAACTCTATGTCACGTTGGTTGGCATAATTATCATAAACAATAAATGAACCAAATAGTTATCAAAAGATAATATATACCACATCTGAATCATAGACATGACGAGGGCCGACGGGGGCGGATACCAAAACCATCGCACTATATAATAACAAGGAATAATAAAAGTAAGAACATTAGACAAGTATCTATCTGAAGTAAGAATTTGTTTTGTTTCGGAAAGAAGACAAGAACAAGAGGCTCGCCACGGTGGTGTCGATGACGAGATCGGCGCGGGCGATCGGCGGCGGTGAAGACGGGGACAGGACGTGACAGACCGCTAAACCTAGACAAATCTCGGGGAAAATGGAGCTCGGAGGTCGAGTTTCGAGAGGAGAAAGATTAACTAGTGTGGCTCAGATATTTCATCGAACACCTCATGTGCATAGGAGGTGAGCTAGAGCACCCAAATGCCCTCCCCTCGCCGACCAGAAAAAACAGAGCACTGTCGAGTGCTCTGCTGCGGCGATGGGGTATATATAGGCAACTCATTTGTCCCGGTTCTTGGTAGAACCCGGGACTAAAGCCCTGCAATCTGTCCCGGTTCAAGCCACGAACCGGGAATAATGGTTGTGGGCCAGGAGCGAGGACCATTGGTCCCGGTTCGTGCCTAGAACCGGCATAAATGGATCCAGACAAACTGGGACCAATGCCCACGAGGCCCCGGCCGACACCCTGGGCTAATAAACCGGGACTAATGCCCCCCATGGGTCCCGGTTCGTGAAGAACCGCGACTAATGGGCTGGCCAGGCCCGAACCAAAGCCCTGTTTTCTACTAGTGTTACCAGCAGCGCATAATGCGCCCACCCGCACTACTATTGAATTGTACTTGTAGAGTGGGTCCCTTACCCCACGCTACTGTTAAGAATCTACCTATAAGTTATTTCCTAGTAGTGACACCGCAAGATTAAACCTACTAGAAAGCACCTCTCCTGCTGAAGATAATTCAACCTAGTTCGCCAAACCAAATAGATAGATCAGAGAGAAATATAAATCTATAACAATCATGCATAATAATGTTCAACAAAGACTCAATTACTTTCAATGAATAATCTGATCATAGAACCACAATTCATTGGATCCCAACAAACACATAGCAAAACAAGATTACATTGAATCGATCTCCAAAAAGAACATTGTATTGAAGATCAAAGAGAGAAAGAAGAAGCCATCTAGGTGCTAGCTATGGACCAGCAGGTCTGCATTAACTAACAACTCACACATCATCGGAAGGCAGCAAGGCTGATGTAGAAGCCCTCCATGATCGATTCCCTCTCCGGCAGAGTACCCAAAAAGGCTTCCAGATGGGGTTGCCGAAGATTAGGCACTTGCGGCGGCGAAAAAATTGTTACAGTGGCTTCTCGGGGGTTTCCCAGTATTTAAGAATTTATAGAAGTGGAATTAGGTCAGACAGGACCATGTGAGGCCCGCAAGGTAACACGAATGCATAGCCCAAAGGGCGCGCCCTGTTGCCTTACTATCTCCTTGCTTATCGTATGTTCTCTTCCGAAGCGTCTAGGTTCTCTTATGTCAAGAAAAAAGCATCAAAAAGTTTCCTAGCGTTTGGTCTTCGTTTGGTACAAACTTCCAGGAAAACAAAAAATAGGCAGAAAACAACAACTGGCATTAGGCACTAATTTAATAGGTTACTCCTAGAAAATGATATAAAATTGCATATAAAGCGTCTAAGATTGATAATATAATAGCATAAAATTATAGATACATTGGAGACGACACTACTGCTACAAAGTACCTGCAGCCCCGGATTGCAGGTCCACACTACTCGTAATTGAGGCTCATAGGCTTGCTTTACGTATAAGTAGTAGAAGTGTTGGGTAAAGTACATACGCTACTACTAAAAGATTAGTTACAGCGTTGGTAATATACCCATCGCTGCTACTGTGGCCTACCCCGGGGTACTGTGGAGACCACGAGTAGTAGCGTTGGGTTGCTTAACTCGTGCTGCTACTAAGTGATACCTATGGTGCATGTTTTTGAACAACGCAGCTAATAATTAACTGTATCGCGGTCCACCTGCCCCGCGCTACTGCTAAGCATCTACAGATAGGCTTTTCCCTAGCAGTGCCTTCTTGCGCTTGAGGTTGGCCACCCTAGCCGCCTCCGTCGCTGCCTCCGCCACCTCCCGTTCAGACTGATCAATGCCGAGCCGGAGCCTTGACGGTGATCCTTTGGAGCCGTTGGGTGTTCGTTTCTGCCGTGGTAAGTGATCGTCGGTACACCCCTGGAATGAGATGTTCCTCCTTGTCGGGCACCGACATCACGCGGCGGTGCCAGGTGGGCTCGTGTGATTGCTTTAGTCTTTGGTAGATCGACTATGCATCTTGAATTATTCTAACACCGATTAAAAGGGATCGAAAGGGTGATGAAAACTAGCCTAGACAAAATGGGTGCAAAATAAGGGGAAAGAAACAAAATGAAAGAAGTAATTACAAGTCCAACTCACTACTCTCATCAATTTTTCCACTACATATAGTTTCTGCACTGCTAAGCCGAGTGAAGTTTATTGGGTACTCGCCTTATAGCTAGCACCATCCCGAAGTCGTTAGTGGACGCCGCGTGGCAGTTAAATTTGCCGTATGTTTAAGGTAAGCCGAGTACTTTTTTCACGGCCTCACAGCTGATTACGATGTCAGCCGTGTTATATTACATAAGCCAAATGTCTTCTGCGTGGACACACAACTTACATGGAAGTACAACTTACATGGAAGTGAGTCGAGTGTCGCCATGTAGCCGTGTGTCGTGTTAGCCTCACTCCGTTTACATGCCACTAAGCGTTCAACCCGTGTCTTGACTCGGCTTACATGCCACTAAGCGTTAAACCCGTGTTTTGACTCGGCTTACATGCCACTAAGCGTTAAACCCGTGTTTTGACTCGGCTTACATGCCACTAAGCGTTAAACCCGTGTTTTGACACTCGGTACTACCTCAGTGAAACTGTGGGAAGATGGGTAGGTGGGGCCTCTCAACCAAGACATCGTGGTTGGCGAGTGGGGACTCTACTGAACTCTAGCATGGGTGTGGTAGATTACTGACGTGAAGCCGGACCTCCTTATGACTTGATACTCGGCGACCTGTAGTGTATGTTGATTGTTCTTCTCCAGTTGTAATATAAAATAATTTTAACTAATTTGATTTGCGTGTTCACACTGTGCATGTCATTTTCCAATAAGCACTAGTGCAGAAAAAGCTAGTGCCGGCGTTTTAAAAATCACATTCGTGGTGTGAGGGGTCGACGCCACCAATATGGTGTCATTCTTAACAAATACCGATGATGTCGGGCCCCACGCCATCGGTATTTTACATATTGGTGGCATGGCACTATTCACTCACGCCACCACTTTGTGAAATAGCAATGATCGTGCACACAGATACCACGTCACCACTATACACTAGTAGTAGCAATGTGAGCATATAGCCACCAATGCCATCAATAAATATTTCTGGATTTAAAAAAATATAATTCATCCATGAATCCAAATATTTATATATTCATCCACATGTTCAAATCAGTTATAAATTCATACATTCATCCGTATATATCAGTTCTACGATGTGGTCGTCGTCGTCGCCGTTGTAGCCCCGTGTTGATGTTATCGTTGCCGTCGTCATCGCCATCGCAGCCCCATGTCGATACCACTTGTTGAGGAGATCATCGCGCAGCCCCGCGTCGATTTCGTCGCCGCCGCAGGAACTTACTTTCAATGGAAATGTAGCAATAACTATTCGGTAAAGCGCAAACTGCACACTTATCTTTTTTTATCTATCTTCGAACATTCCTTTTCCAGACAAATCACAACAATTGATTGCAAGTAACAAAAACAAGCAAGCAATATTATCTAGCATGCAAGCATAATTAAAGTTCACATAAATGAAGCTATGCTAGATCACTGTCAGACATCATGCATTTGTGAACTAACTTTTTTTGATATAAGATTGTGAAGTATTCAGATACCATTTTAATTGTATTTTCATCCAACTATTATTATTGGAAATAAATATAAAGATGTTTCAGGTTTCAGTTTGGGCCCTAACACAAGGCAATCAGTTAAATGGACGGCATTTCAGAATGTTTCTTTTTTGTTTGAAAATAGTGTGTTTACTGTATAATGGTGTCTATCCTAGTTATGTCAAACTTCCAAATGGTGAACACACACAGATTAAACATAAGGTAAAGCAGCGGCTAAGGATGTTGTTGATTCAAATTTCTGGATGGATGTGTCTTACGAAATTCAATTGGCCAGCTGCAGTTTAGGATAATTGGTAATATATCTATACACCAGCAGCTGGCCAATCTCTTCACTGAAGGCTCCATCGATCAGCTAAATCAATAAGTTTATTAATTAGGACATCCATCAAGTCTAGGCCAGTAGGTTAGTTAGTTAAGATGCATGCAAACAGTAGGGAAATTTAAGCAGTATAAGATGGGAAATCTAAGCCCATTACAAGACTTGCACGCAAGGAAACATTATGTGAGCTGCGCTACAACCACACTGCAGGGAAACATTAAGCAGTCTTAAGTTTTAGAGCTTCTTCATAGTTTCATCTCTGAATTTCATTCGTAAATCTTGTCCAAATCCGCTTTTGGGGAGTCACAAAAAGACATCGAGTACTTCAAAGAAGGAATACTCTTCCAGTCTATATTCTACTACTTACATCAATTACAACATATATCTGCAAGCACTATCCAGGTTATGTTTTCTGCACTGATATAATGCATCACTCATTTATTTTATATGAATTAAATTCTCAAAGTTGACCTTTATTTGCAAACTAGACGAACTTGTTTGTGAAGTTAACTTACGATGAAACATGTATTTGCAGTTCATGACTAGAAAATTTACTCATGCACCCTCAGCTTAACTGTTAGTCTAACTAGCCAAACACAAACTTCTTCGGTGGAGACCTATACCTTGGAGACGTGACAACAGGCGAGGGGTTGTAGCAGGGTGCAACCTCCAGCATGATGTCGCCTAGCTCCTCCACCCGGCTGTTCATCAGGGCATCTCTCCCGACTCTGATCAGATCGAAATTCTATTAGATCAGATCGAATCAACAACAAGAAAGGGAAAGTTAGGAGAGGAGAAGAATATGGCCAGGCACGAGATGGCTGACAACGGGAAGGGAGGGCGCTGGTAAAGGCGGAGGAGGAGCCCTTATCTCCGGCGAGCCCAGCGGGTCGACCACCACCACCGTGGGCGGCGGCGCGTTTACGTTCTCCCCCCTGCACCACCCCGCCAAGAGCCGAGGAGGTGTATGAGGAGAGCGAGTGGATCTCCGAGGAGAGCACTGCGGTGGCGGGAGGGGCCGGAGTTTACCGGAATCGTTGGTCGGCAGCGGCGGCAATTTGAGGATCACGTGGAGACAGAGATGTGCGTTTGGGGATCGTGGGCAGCGGCGGAGTTGACCGGAAGCAGAGGAGATTAGGATTGGGCATGATTTTATCCGTGGCGTGTACAAAAACTAACGCCATAAGTACTTCCTCCGTTCTTTTTTAGTCTGCATATAAAATTTAATCAAAATCAAACTTTGTTAACCTTTGACTAATTTTATAAAAAAAATTATCAAGATTCACAATATGATATCAATATTGTTAGATGCCTCCAGGTCAACTTTCCTCTTTTTAGTGATGACAATTCACAAGCAATTTATAGCAGAAGTAACTTGTATTGAGTGTTAATGTACGGACCGAAATGATCTACATTATGTTGGTGGTTGATATATCTTTGATTGTAGGACCAAAAATGTACGCATACGTGGTACGCCGAGACACGCCCAAACATCTAGTTGTATATACATTTCCCTCGAATAAAATACTAGCAGCTATAACACTACTCTTGAGAAAAAAATTATATATACCAGTAGTACATGATATGTGATGATGTTTAGCTGCAGGCACGATGGAACTCCTGCAAAGTTTTTGCTCTAACAATCTGGGAAGTATTCACGAAAGCTTAATTTACCAAATTGAGTGTTACATGCATGGTACATGAGTTTTCGTTCTAGAATACAAAGTGATAACACACCCGTTTAGTTACCTCATGGGTACATGTTTTCTTTACAGAAGTAGAATAATACTACATATGGAGTTATATAAGCGGTACATTAAAGGTAAGCACTCACACAATGAAAATTGGGGTATAAAAAATAACCGTGGACCGGATCTAGTCATAGTCCCTCCTCAAGTGAGCTGAGAGGGGAAGTTATTTTGGTTGGTCACTCGGAAGCTAGGTGAGGCTCTCGACATACATATGTGGTAGGGGAAATGGCCAGTCTTCTGGTGTGTCCGGTTAGTCATTCTTCGGTTAGGGGTAACCACCGGTTGTGCTAGCCGCCGCCATCTCCGGCTGAGCAGTCTTTGGCGCAGCATAAGTGTCAGTTGTGCTAGCTGCCGGCGTCTCCGGCTGAGCATTCTTCGGTGCAGTGTAAATATCGGATGTGACGGTCGCCGCGATCACCTCCTTCTTCGGCTCTTCCTTCTTCGTCTCCTCCTTCTTCGCCTCCTCCTTTGGCTTGGTGTATTTTTTAGGTTTCATAGCCATGACCTCCTCCTTTGGCTTCTCCTTTTTGGGTGTATCCACTTTTTCTTTTGGTTTCTTCTGCGCACCAGTGTATCCAGAGGCGTCATTCTTTCCTTTGGACTTCTTCTCATTTTTACTTTTGGGTTTCTTCTCGATGGTGGAAGGCTGGGAGGGCTCACTCTTTCTTTTGGATTTCTTCTCGGAGGCAACTTCAGATTTCTTCTCCTTAGCAGCCTTGGTGCCACCTTCGGGTTTCTTCTCCTTGCCAGAGGCACTTACTGGTTTCTTCTCTGCATCAACATTGTTGGGGCTGACATCAGGTTTCTTCTTAGCACTGTCATAGCCAGCGACGACTTCGGGTTTCGTCTTTGCGCTAGAGGAGACGTCTGTTCCGGAGACGGCATCTGGTTTGTTCTCCACATCACTGGAGATTGCTTCGGGTTTCTTCTCAACACTGGCCGAGACAGCTTCGGGTTTCTTCTCAATACCGGCGGTGTATCCGCCGGTAGCTTCAGATTTCTTCACTCCACCGCCATAGTCAAGATCGCCATGGGCCAATGCTAGGGGGCTGGTGGAGGCAACAACGAGGAAGAGTAGAAGGGCTAGAGCGAGCTGGGCCCTCATGATAATCAATCAACCCGACGAACAGTGGTGGTGCGATGAAATGTCTGCAGGAGGAACTCGGGAGGTATTTCAATGGTGAGGGAGAGGGAGCTAGGGAAGGAGAAGAGAGATGGTGCTGGTGGGTCTTGTTCATTTTTCCTAGAACCGTAGCCGCTAATTTTGTCCTGTAAAACCATGCGCCCGCCGTGAAGAAAGGAGCCAAAAGATAAGGCGGTAACTTTACTAAATAAGGTCTAATCCATGTTTTATTTACATCTATTCTGGGTGATGTTAACAAAATAGACACCATGCATGAATGCAACTTCCTTTTCCTTTTTCTTTTTTCTTTTTTTGAGAGACTTGGTTTACTCAATAACATGTGGGCGCTCACCCGAGCTATCGACCATGGTAGATGCAAATACGATTACTCATCTAGCAATTCAGACATGTTGGAAAAAGTTGCTTTCATGCATCTAAAAAATTACCATGTTATAGCCATCTTTGCAATGGACCATAGGATATTATTGCGGACTACAACAACTGTGGCATGTGCTCCTCGATACGCCATTGATCTCCCATTCCTGACAAGAACAAACATCGGTCAATGCTCATGATTCCACTGCTCTTGTCGCAACACCGCCACACGGCTTGCATAGCACAATGCAGTCGCAGGACTATCTTCCCCAGTGCTGCCACAATTAAACTAGATAGACGAAGTTTAGTGTTCATTAGATTCGACAGAAAATCATAAAACTTGCGTGTGGCAGTTAAAAAGGAGAGCAAGCGTTACTTTCCATGGACGAAACTGGTCGTGACAAAGCCTGTCAGCCATCTCAACTCCTCTGCGGTGGTGTTATGTTTGCGAAATTCAAGTCACTGGTTCCAGGATCCAGACATGAAAAACAACAACTAATATGGGACTGCGGGAGCTGGACTTGCCATTTTTCTTGAAAATTTGCCTCATCCTCCTCTGATCTGTATGTAACATTCACGAAAATACATTTCAGTTATATGTGAAGCAGAATATTCTTGCCTACACGTCTACACCTACTCAATATATACGATTTTATAGGGTACCTTTCAAGTGTACCAAAAAGTTCTTCGTTATACGCTTTGTGAAGAAATTAATATAGCTCCAATGTCCAAGCCTCCATCAACGAATATAAAGCTTACAATTTGAGCGGGATGGGATACATACCTTGTTTTATCCTCTAAAATTTGATGGAAATGGGGCACAAACTACATCGCCCTCTTCAAAGAAACCTTCTTTGAATGCTCGGATTAGGAAACTAAATTTAACAAGTAGTTGTCTTCAGCGGATCAGTGGTTCCAGCTCCTCTTTTTGGTAGGAACCATGCTCAATATTCAGAATCTTCTACAGTTTTGACAAAGATTCAGAAGATGTGTACTTATCTTGCACCAGTTTTTCAAATACAGCTTCTTGTGTAGATATTCATAATATCTCCATGGTTATTACTTAGAGCATTTCTAAACGATCCCCGATAAAGAGTGAATATCTGGTGGAGTAAACACTTAGTGGAGTAAATTTACTACACTAAGTTTTGGCCAGACCTAATTGATCCCCTCTATATGACGGTGTAAACTTTTTTCATTTGTTTTTCATTTTGGGCCACTGAAACACATTTCTTTGCTTCATTATTTCATTCAACGATATTTTGATACATTTGAGTACATTATTCACATATTCTTCGCTATGAGAGCAAGAGCAAAGAAAATAGGAACCACAATTAGACATTTTAAAAGATATCCAATTTCCATAACTGCTCCCACTAGTTGGATTATATCTTCTCTATGTCTTCATTGTTTATCTGCAGCTTCTTGAGCTTGCACACTTGTTTCTTTCTTCTTCGATTTCGAAGAAGTAGACATTGCTTTGCATGTAGTCTCATCTGTAGTCTCTATTCTAGCAATCAGTGCACGAGCATCTATCAATTTTTGTGCTATCAATAGATCAATGTAATCTTCTTATCAATACAAAAACTTGCATCCGTCATACACATAAATTAGAGCAAACAATGAGCTACGGAAATTCGAATCCGGTGGAATGAAAATATTCATATACACCATCTTTCTTGCACTTGAAGAACACCCATTCGGGATGTTGCGGCATGGTAAAAACTTGGCACACAACCTGCTGCGGGTAATCGTTGCACTTTATGAGCGGCAACTGTGAGCCAACGAGCCGTTTGGCCAACATGGAGCCCAGGCAACGGTCACCCGTGTCTTTGCCGGCGAACCGCTGACGGGAGAGATTAGAGCGGCTAGATCGAGAGTGGACTTTTCACTCAACCGCCGATAGGTGGAGTAAATATAGGGAGGCCGGGCGCGGCTGAGGATAATTATCCTCAACTACGGTGGATTGGGGATCAGTTAGGTGCCACTTAGGAGAGTAAAACAGAATTTTTACTCCTCTAACCAGTTATAGGGGATCGGTTAGAAATGCCCTTACTAAATTGTTCATCCTTAGTCTGTGTGAAAAATGCTAAATGAAGAGTGAAAATGTTGTGCACTGTAAGTTTTCTGCGATTTATGTGTTCGTTTGCCGAAACCGAATGCGGTTATGACTAAGGTTGGAAAATCCATATGCTTGTGATGACATATGGCATATCTTGTTCCTCTTTTGCGAATGGGACTGCAACTAATATGTTTCCACCAGAAACTTGGGTTAGTAGTGTGTTTCACAGATTGTTGCAGTATGTATTAAGGACTCATGGCATAACACAAGGATATTCTTTCTTCTTACATTTTGTAAATCCAACCTTGACATGCTGCAGCAAACGTGCAGATTTACTTCGATCCTAGTTTTCTAGCGTTTAGGCCAAGAGTTTGGTGCGCTAAGATTTTCCTAACACCGTGTTTGGGCATACGCTGCACACGCTCTCATCATTTCTGCACCATACACTAAAGGGCCTCAAGACACAGACCAGCAACATCAACATCGACAATGACCCTGTGAAAAGGATGATCTATTTTGAACAGGGCATGCACTGCCGTGGAGCAGACCAACAGCTAGCGCTTCTTCTGCGGAGAGCTGCTGGAGAAAAGTCGCACCCTAGGCTAGCTACAACATTTTGGTTCATTCGTGTCCATCCACCTTGCAAAAAGATTCTTGTTGGTTAAAAAGGAAAATCAGGTTTCGATAAATGGTAGCACAGTGTCGTTGTTCAAAGATAATTAAGCTCGTTGAAAGGGATAAATGTATAATCACACAATGAAGCACGCACAAAGATAATTACTAAGTTCACTGCCCCTTTCTTGCCAGCACCAAAGTCTTACAGATACCGATCAGTCAGTCAGCCACGCGCTCTAATTTCATACATCAGGAAAGAAAGATGAAAAGGGAGGATGCATCTCAAAGAGGCAGCCAAAAAGCGGCACTCATTGGGAGCGCCATCATTCTTTTGCCATCCATTGAGGTCATTGTCATCGTTCATTTCACATTTCACAACGGATTCCAGAATTTCATACTTGATAGGCCTACCAAACAAAAAATGTAGGGCTGGTATGGGGAGGCCCAGGCGCGATCAGGTGCGTCCGACACGTCCGACCTGACAAGCCTCCCCTACCAAAAATTGCACGAAATCCACCGAACCCCCTCCTCCCGCCTCCCTCCACCAATTCCCACATCTGAGCCCTCGCTGTCCGCCACGCTTGCTCCCCATCCACGCCGCCGGTCCCAATCCGCCATCCTTGATGTCGTCCAGCCCGACACACAACACCGCAATTGAGGTTCTGTCTGCATCGCTCATCGATGTCTCGTCCTCGGCGACATCGTGCAAACTAGAGAGCATCGCCTGAAGGGACAAGCGACAGACGCAGCGGGAGAGAGAAGCGGTGGCGGCTCATGGAACGAATGTGGACCTCAAGGAGCAATCGCAAACCTCCCCCCCCCCCACCGCCGACATGCCTGGGACCCCGCACCACGTCCATCCAGGTGCTGACAAGGATCGCGCCATTGGACCAGGTTGGGTTAGAGGATCCGGCGATCGAATTAGTCCAATGTAGTTTCCACCAACACAAATGTAACAGCTCGTTCAGGCGCAGACAAGCATGGGCACCGGCAGCCCCTGGGCTGCCCACAACCTAGTCAACGTTATGACAAAACAAGACTCGCTATGTTCTTTTTTCTCCTCTCCGATCAACTTTGCATATGCCATGATGAATGTTGTAAATAGACCGCTAGTTCATTTCCAACATGATCAATGCTTGGAAACCATGAGAGTTTTAGGGGTTTGTCAGGTCAGACACGACCAATGATATTCATGATCCGACCCAAATGGACTACGGGTTTGGGGATCCCACTTGCCCTTCATTTAAAGTTGTGGCAACATCAAATCACAGTCTGGGAAAGAAATAAAAGAAGCCAAGGCCGAGAAAGGCAAGACGTCCGACATTCTCAACTTTTTCGGATATCTTGGTGGTTAAATCTTCGTTGGTCACATCAGTGGATCTATATGTGGCATGGATCAAAAGAGGAATAAATATGACAGAAGATTTGGAAGGACTGCCATGAACAAGAGCAATATGCGCAGCCCCATCATATTGTAACCAACCGCAGTGTGGCATCTCTCCAACATCAATGGGGGATTATTCAACGGGAATGAACTAGTACATCGTCTTCTATTCAAAAGTGCTTGTCCGCTCTCAAAGTTGGATGGGAGAGGCAACTCAGATAAGCTAAATTACTTCATCTTGTCATCATTTGCACATGCTTGTTTTTTGTTGCATTTTCATTGTCACACATACACTAATAGAGGAACGGCCTTTAGTCCAGGTTTGAAAGGGCCTTTAGTACCAGTTCACCAACCGGGACAAATAAATCGGGACTAACGACCCCACCCTTTAATCCCGGTTGGCCACGACCCGGACTAAATCCCTGCCACGTGGCCGGCAGCATGCACCGGGGACTGTGGACCTTTAGTCTGGGTTGGTGCCATCAACCGGGACTAAAGATTTAGGTGTTTAGGCGTTTATGGTTTTAGGGTTTATGGTTTAATTTTTTTCCTTTTCATTTTGTGTTTTTCATTTAATTCTTTTTCATTTCAAACATATTTTACGCTACTACATACTATACACGCCATACATATATAATAGAATTTCTCGTACGAACATGCATACACATATTATATATATATATATATATATATATATATATATATATATATATATAATTTGGTATATATAATTTCTCCTACAATTTGCAAATCATTACATGCAGGCATTAGATGTAATGGTACTCTCCGCGGGGACATATGACATGCTCAAGCAAAAATCACGCAATTTCCTCTTGAATGTGCTTGTATGTGGTCCTTTGGTAGGAGCTGATCCCGCATCTCCGACACCTTTAAAGAAGGAGATCAATATGAATATATTAGTTGTGTGTATATTAATATATATTAGATCATGATAACCCCGGGGCTACTTTTCACAGAATTTTAACTGAAATTGCAGTTTTTTCAATAGTTTAGACAATGAATTTAAACGAATTTCACATAAAATATGTTGATTATAAGTTAAAACATCTATTCCACATGTTGATTTAAATGAAACGACTGAGTTGTAAATGAAACAACACATGAATGTTTTCAGCCATATTAATGTAAAGATGGCAGTAGCAGTACCAGTTCACTGTCAACATGACTAGGAGCAGTAGACACATACAAATAGTCTAGGCTTTTTTTTCTCACTGTCAATCACACTAGACACTACTAGCAGTAGCACACACACATAAATTAATCTAGCAAATCTGTAGAAGCACGTACAAGCCCTAGACACCGCTCATGCTTTCTAAATTCACATACATATCATCATCTACATTCCATCTAGACAGTAGCAGCAGCAGTTGATAGACATATATCAATTTCCATTAGACCACGGTCGCACAGAGCACACACTCCAGGCACATATAGTCATAGATTTATATAACACTTAATTAGGAAAAAATAAATTATACCTCCCCAATTTATTCAAGACCAAAATCTGCATCTGCTGACAAGATGCCACTACTTCGTTCCCTCCTACTTCCTTCAAAGGATGTGCTGATTTTAGAGGAGACGACCCAATTAGCCACGACCTTGTCCCCTCCTCTATTTGCTTTGCAAATCTAGCCCAATCTAGAGATGAGGGAACCACTAGATGTGCCAGGGGACAAAGGAGAACATGCAAAGCAGAAAATATGGACACCGGAAATCCTCATTCCTGGGACCTAGATCCAGCACGACGTCGCTGGGGAATGCTCGGACAAGTACTGGCACAGTTGGCTGGACAATTGCCGGAGATAAATCAGCCGCGCCGCTCGCTGATAGCAGGCCCACCACAGAACGCTCGGAGGAGGACTGTCACTGCTGGCGGAACAATCACCGGAGAGGATTCATCCGCACCGCTCGCCGCTTTCTGGCGCAGCGCGGAACGAGGGGGTCCTGCTGGAGGGAAGCATCGTCTCCTAACCCTAGCTTCTCATAGTAGGAACTCGAATCGGGATTGGCATGCCGCCATGGGGAAAGGTACAGGACGGCTCAGCCTTGGCATGTTACTGTACCGAGGTACAGAATTATTGCGGGGTTCAATTTGCAATTTGTACGTACTACCATCTCGCAGCGCACATTTCCAATCCAAAGGCACAGGATCAAGTTTCCATGTTTCCGTTAAATGTACGGTTTCCACTAGATATGTACTCCAGACAGAGATGGGCGTTTGGGGATCGTGGGCAGCGGCGGAGTTGACCGGAAGCAGTGGAGATTAGGATTGGACATAATTATATCCGTGGCATGTACAAAAACTCTAATGCCATAAGTACTCACTTCGTTCCTTTTTAGTCTGCATATAAGAGTTGGTCAAAGTCAAATTTTATTAACTTTGACTAAGTTTATAGAAAAAATATCAAGATTCACAATATGATATCAATATTGTTAGATAGATCATGAAATTAATTTTCATACCATATAGCTTTAATATTGTCACCAGTAACTACATAGTGGTGGTGTAGCAAATATACAGACGGCATATTTTTTTTAAAAATAGTGGTGACCTGGATTGAAAATGAGGCGTTTTTTTTAAATAGTGGTGACTTGGATTGAAAATGAGGCGCCACCAATTAAAGTTTCTTTTTTGCGGGAACCACAATTTAAAGTTATGGCTAGCCATTTATCCACTAGTGAATGGTTCAACTTTACACCTACAAGAAAATAAATCATTCGTCTACTTCAAAATATGTATCGCGTTGTCAAATGAAATGTACATTGCCTCCTGGACAACTTTCCTCTTTTTAGTGATGACAATTCACAAGCAATTTATAGCAAAGGAAGTAACTTGTATTGGGTGTTAATGTACGGCCGAAATGATGTACATTATGTTTGTGGTTGATATATCTTTGTTTGTAGGACCAAAAATGTACGCATACCATGGTACGCCGAGACACGCCCCAACATCTAGTTGTATATACATTTCCCTCGAATAAAATACTAGCAGCTATAACACTACTCTTGAGAACAAAATTATATATACCAGTAGTACATGATATGCGATGATGTTTAGCTGCAGGCACGATGGAACTCCTGCAAAGTTTTTGCTCTAACAATCTGGGAAGTATTCACGAAAGCTTAATTTACCAAATTGAGTGTTACATGCACGGTACATGAGTTTTCAATCTAGAATACAAAGTGATAACACACCCGTTTAGTTACCTCATGGGTACATGTTTTCTTTACAAAAGTAGAATAATACTACAGATGGAGTTATATAAGCGGTACATTAAAGGTAAGCACTCACACAATGAAAATTGGGGTATAAAAAATAACCGTGGACCGGATCTAGTCATAGTCCCTCCTCAAGTGAGCTGAGAGGGGAAGTTATTTTGGTTGGTCACTCGGAAGCTAGGTGAGGCTCTCGACATACATATGTGGTAGGGGAAATGGCCAGTCTTCTGGTGTGTCCGGTTAGTCATTCTTCGGTTAGGGGTAACCACCGGTTGTGCTAGCCGCCGCCATCTCCGGCTGAGCAGTCTTTGGCGCAGCATAAGTGTCAGTTGTGCTAGCTGCCGGCGTCTCCGGCTGAGCATTCTTCGGTGCAGTGTAAATATCGGATGTGACGGTCGCCGCGATCACCTCCTTCTTCGGCTCTTCCTTCTTCGCCTCCTCCTTCTTCGCCTCCTCCTTTGGCTTGGTGTATTTTTTAGGTTTCATAGCCATGACCTCCTCCTTTGGCTTCTCCTTTTTGGGTGTATCCACTTTTTCTTTTGGTTTCTTCTACGCACCAGTGTATCCAGAGGCGTCATTCTTTCCTTTGGACTTCTTCTCATTTTTACTTTTGGGTTTCTTCTCGATGGTGGAAGGCTGGGAGGGCTCACTCTTTCTTTTGGATTTCTTCTCGGAGTCAACTTCAGATTTCTTCTCCTTAGCAGCCTTGGTGCCACCTTCGGGTTTCTTCTCCTTGCCAGAGGCACTTACTGGTTTCTTCTCTGCATCAACATTGTTGGGGCTGACATCAGGTTTCTTCTTAGCACTGTCATAGCCAGCGACGACTTCGGGTTTCGTCTTTGCGCTAGAGGAGACGTCTGTTCCGGAGACGGCATCTGGTTTGTTCTCCACATCACTGGAGATTGCTTCGGGTTTCTTCTCAACACTGGCCGAGACAGCTTCGGGTTTCTTCTCAATACCGGCGGTGTATCCGCCGGTAGCTTCAGATTTCTTCACTCCACCGCCATAGTCAAGATCGCCATGGGCCAATGCTAGGGGGCTGGTGGAGGCAACAACGAGGAAGAGTAGAAGGGCTAGAGCGAGCTGGGCCCTCATGATAATCAATCAACCCGACGAACAGTGGTGGTGCGATGAAATGTCTGCAGGAGGAACTCGGGAGGTATTTCAATGGTGAGGGAGAGGGAGCTAGGGAAGGAGAAGAGAGATGGTGCTGGTGGGTCTTGTTCATTTTTCCTAGAACCGTAGCCGCTAATTTTGTCCTGTAAAACCATGCGCCCGCCGTGAAGAAAGGAGCCAAAAGATAAGGCGGTAACTTTACTAAATAAGGTCTAATCCATGTTTTATTTACATCTATTCTGGGTGATGTTAACAAAATGGACACCATGCATGAATGCAACTTCCTTTTCCTTTTTCTTTTTTTCTTTTTTTGAGAGACTTGGTTTACTCAATAACATGTGGGCGCTCACCCGAGCTATCGACCATGGTAGATGCAAATACGATTACTCATCTAGCAATTCAGACATGTTGGAAAAAGTTGCTTTCATGCATCTAAAAAATTACCATGTTATAGCCATCTTTGCAATGGACCATAGGATATTATTGCGGACTACAACAACTGTGGCATGTGCTCCTCGATACGCCATTGATCTCCCATTCCTGACAAGAACAAACATCGGTCAATGCTCATGATTCCACTGCTCTTGTCGCAACACCGCCACACGGCTTGCATAGCACAATGCAGTCGCAGGACTATCTTCCCCAGTGCTGCCACAATTAAACTAGATAGACGAAGTTTAGTGTTCATTAGATTCGACAGAAAATCATAAAACTTGCGTGTGGCAGTTAAAAAGGAGAGCAAGCGTTACTTTCCATGGACGAAACTGGTCGTGACAAAGCCTGTCAGCCATCTCAACTCCTCTGCGGTGGTGTTATGTTTGCGAAATTCAAGTCACTGGTTCCAGGATCCAGACATGAAAAACAACAACTAATATGGGACTGCGGGAGCTGGACTTGCCATTTTTCTTGAAAATTTGCCTCATCCTCCTCTGATCTGTATGTAACATTCACGAAAATACATTTCAGTTATATGTGAAGCAGAATATTCTTGCCTACACGTCTACACCTACTCAATATATACGATTTTATAGGGTACCTTTCAAGTGTACCAAAAAGTTCTTCGTTATACGCTTTGTGAAGAAATTAATATAGCTCCAATGTCCAAGCCTCCATCAACGAATATAAAGCTTACAATTTGAGCGGGATGGGATACATACCTTGTTTTATCCTCTAAAATTTGATGGAAATGGGGCACAAACTACATCGCCCTCTTCAAAGAAACCTTCTTTGAATGCTCGGATTAGGAAACTAAATTTAACAAGTAGTTGTCTTCAGCGGATCAGTGGTTCCAGCTCCTCTTTTTGGTAGGAACCATGCTCAATATTCAGAATCTTCTACAGTTTTGACAAAGATTCAGAAGATGTGTACTTATCTTGCACCAGTTTTTCAAATACAGCTTCTTGTGTAGATATTCATAATATCTCCATGGTTATTACTTAGAGCATTTCTAAACGATCCCCGATAAAGAGTGAATATCTGGTGGAGTAAACACTTAGTGGAGTAAATTTACTACACTAAGTTTTGGCCAGACCTAATTGATCCCCTCTATATGACGGTGTAAACTTTTTTCATTTGTTTTTCATTTTGGGCCACTGAAACACATTTCTTTGCTTCATTATTTCATTCAACGATATTTTGATACATTTGAGTACATTATTCACATATTCTTCGCTATGAGAGCAAGAGCAAAGAAAATAGGAACCACAATTAGACATTTTAAAAGATATCCAATTTCCATAACTGCTCCCACTAGTTGGATTATATCTTCTCTATGTCTTCATTGTTTATCTGCAGCTTCTTGAGCTTGCACACTTGTTTCTTTCTTCTTCGATTTCGAAGAAGTAGACATTGCTTTGCATGTAGTCTCATCTGTAGTCTCTATTCTAGCAATCAGTGCACGAGCATCTATCAATTTTTGTGCTATCAATAGATCAATGTAATCTTCTTATCAATACAAAAACTTGCATCCATCATACACATAAATTAGAGCAAACAATGAGCTACGGAAATTCGAATCCGGTGGAATGAAAATATTCATATACACCATCTTTCTTGCACTTGAAGAACACCCATTCGGGATGTTGCGGCATGGTAAAAACTTGGCACACAACCTGCTGCGGGTAATCGTTGCACTTTATGAGCGGCAACTGTGAGCCAACGAGCCGTTTGGCCAACATGGAGCCCAGGCAACGGTCACCCGTGTCTTTGCCGGCGAACCGCTGACGGGAGAGATTAGAGCGGCTAGATCGAGAGTGGACTTTTCACTCAACCGCCGATAGGTGGAGTAAATATAGGGAGGCCGGGCGCGGCTGAGGATAATTATCCTCAACTACGGTGGATTGGGGATCAGTTAGGTGCCACTTAGGAGAGTAAAACAGAATTTTTACTCCTCTAACCAGTTATAGGGGATCGGTTAGAAATGCCCTTACTAAATTGTTCATCCTTAGTCTGTGTGAAAAATGCTAAATGAAGAGTGAAAATGTTGTGCACTGTAAGTTTTCTGCGATTTATGTGTTCGTTTGCCGAAACCGAATGCGGTTATGACTAAGGTTGGAAAATCCATATGCTTGTGATGACATATGGCATATCTTGTTCCTCTTTTGCGAATGGGACTGCAACTAATATGTTTCCACCAGAAACTTGGGTTAGTAGTGTGTTTCACAGATTGTTGCAGTATGTATTAAGGACTCATGGCATAACACAAGGATATTCTTTCTTCTTACATTTTGTAAATCCAACCTTGACATGCTGCAGCAAACGTGCAGATTTACTTCGATCCTAGTTTTCTAGCGTTTAGGCCAAGAGTTTGGTGCGCTAAGATTTTCCTAACACCGTGTTTGGGCATACGCTGCACACGCTCTCATCATTTCTGCACCATACACTAAAGGGCCTCAAGACACAGACCAGCAACATCAACATCGACAATGACCCTGTGAAAAGGATGATCTATTTTGAACAGGGCATGCACTGCCGTGGAGCAGACCAACAGCTAGCGCTTCTTCTGCGGAGAGCTGCTGGAGAAAAGTCGCACCCTAGGCTAGCTACAACATTTTGGTTCATTCGTGTCCATCCACCTTGCAAAAAGATTCTTGTTGGTTAAAAAGGAAAATCAGGTTTCGATAAATGGTAGCACAGTGTCGTTGTTCAAAGATAATTAAGCTCGTTGAAAGGGATAAATGTATAATCACACAATGAAGCACGCACAAAGATAATTACTAAGTTCACTGCCCCTTTCTTGCCAGCACCAAAGTCTTACAGATACCGATCAGTCAGTCAGCCACGCGCTCTAATTTCATACATCAGGAAAGAAAGATGAAAAGGGAGGATGCATCTCAAAGAGGCAGCCAAAAAGCGGCACTCATTGGGAGCGCCATCATTCTTTTGCCATCCATTGAGGTCATTGTCATCGTTCATTTCACATTTCACAACGGATTCCAGAATTTCATACTTGATAGGCCTACCAAACAAAAAATGTAGGGCTGGTATGGGGAGGCCCAGGCGCGATCAGGTGCGTCCGACACGTCCGACCTGACAAGCCTCCCCTACCAAAAATTGCACGAAATCCACCGAACCCCCTCCTCCCGCCTCCCTCCACCAATTCCCACATCTGAGCCCTCGCTGTCCGCCACGCTTGCTCCCCATCCACGCCGCCGGTCCCAATCCGCCATCCTTGATGTCGTCCAGCCCGACACACAACACCGCAATTGAGGTTCTGTCTGCATCGCTCATCGATGTCTCGTCCTCGGCGACATCGTGCAAACTAGAGAGCATCGCCTGAAGGGACAAGCGACAGACGCAGCGGGAGAGAGAAGCGGTGGCGGCTCATGGAACGAATGTGGACCTCAAGGAGCAATCGCAAACCTCCCCCCCCCCCCCCCCACCGCCGACATGCCTGGGACCCCGCACCACGTCCATCCAGGTGCTGACAAGGATCGCGCCATTGGACCAGGTTGGGTTAGAGGATCCGGCGATCGAATTAGTCCAATGTAGTTTCCACCAACACAAATGTAACAGCTCGTTCAGGCGCAGACAAGCATGGGCACCGGCAGCCCCTGGGCTGCCCACAACCTAGTCAACGTTATGACAAAACAAGACTCGCTATGTTCTTTTTTCTCCTCTCCGATCAACTTTGCATATGCCATGATGAATGTTGTAAATAGACCGCTAGTTCATTTCCAACATGATCAATGCTTGGAAACCATGAGAGTTTTAGGGGTTTGTCAGGTCAGACACGACCAATGATATTCATGATCCGACCCAAATGGACTACGGGTTTGGGGATCCCACTTGCCCTTCATTTAAAGTTGTGGCAACATCAAATCACAGTCTGGGAAAGAAATAAAAGAAGCCAAGGCCGAGAAAGGCAAGACGTCCGACATTCTCAACTTTTTCGGATATCTTGGTGGTTAAATCTTCGTTGGTCACATCAGTGGATCTATATGTGGCATGGATCAAAAGAGGAATAAATATGACAGAAGATTTGGAAGGACTGCCATGAACAAGAGCAATATGCGCAGCCCCATCATATTGTAACCAACCGCAGTGTGGCATCTCTCCAACATCAATGGGGGATTATTCAACGGGAATGAACTAGTACATCGTCTTCTATTCAAAAGTGCTTGTCCGCTCTCAAAGTTGGATGGGAGAGGCAACTCAGATAAGCTAAATTACTTCATCTTGTCATCATTTGCACATGCTTGTTTTTTGTTGCATTTTCATTGTCACACATACACTAATAGAGGAACGGCCTTTAGTCCAGGTTTGAAAGGGCCTTTAGTACCAGTTCACCAACCGGGACAAATAAATCGGGACTAACGACCCCACCCTTTAATCCCGGTTGGCCACGACCCGGACTAAATCCCTGCCACGTGGCCGGCAGCATGCACCGGGGACTGTGGACCTTTAGTCTGGGTTGGTGCCATCAACCGGGACTAAAGATTTAGGTGTTTAGGCGTTTATGGTTTTAGGGTTTATGGTTTAATTTTTTTCCTTTTCATTTTGTGTTTTTCATTTAATTCTTTTTCATTTCAAACATATTTTACGCTACTACATACTATACACGCCATACATATATAATAGAATTTCTCGTACGAACATGCATACACATATTATATATATATATATATATATATATATATATATATATATATATATATAATTTGGTATATATAATTTCTCCTACAATTTGCAAATCATTACATGCAGGCATTAGATGTAATGGTACTCTCCGCGGGGACATATGACATGCTCAAGCAAAAATCACGCAATTTCCTCTTGAATGTGCTTGTATGTGGTCCTTTGGTAGGAGCTGATCCCGCATCTCCGACACCTTTAAAGAAGGAGATCAATATGAATATATTAGTTGTGTGTATATTAATATATATTAGATCATGATAACCCCGGGGCTACTTTTCACAGAATTTTAACTGAAATTGCAGTTTTTTCAATAGTTTAGACAATGAATTTAAACGAATTTCACATAAAATATGTTGATTATAAGTTAAAACATCTATTCCACATGTTGATTTAAATGAAACGACTGAGTTGTAAATGAAACAACACATGAATGTTTTCAGCCAAATTAATGTAAAGATGGCAGTAGCAGTACCAGTTCACTGTCAACATGACTAGGAGCAGTAGACACATACAAATAGTCTAGGCTTTTTTTTCTCACTGTCAATCACACTAGACACTACTAGCAGTAGCACACACACATAAATTAATCTAGCAAATCTGTAGAAGCACGTACAAGCCCTAGACACCGCTCATGCTTTCTAAATTCACATACATATCATCATCTACATTCCATCTAGACAGTAGCAGCAGCAGTTGATAGACATATATCAATTTCCATTAGACCACGGTCGCACAGAGCACACACTCCAGGCACATATAGTCATAGATTTATATAACACTTAATTAGGAAAAAATAAATTATACCTCCCCAATTTATTCAAGACCAAAATCTGCATCTGCTGACAAGATGCCACTACTTCGTTCCCTCCTACTTCCTTCAAAGGATGTGCTGATTTTAGAGGAGACGACCCAATTAGCCACGACCTTGTCCCCTCCTCTATTTGCTTTGCAAATCTAGCCCAATCTAGAGATGAGGGAACCACTAGATGTGCCAGGGGACAAAGGAGAACATGCAAAGCAGAAAATATGGACACCGGAAATCCTCATTCCTGGGACCTAGATCCAGCACGACGTCGCTGGGGAATGCTCGGACAAGTACTGGCACAGTTGGCTGGACAATTGCCGGAGATAAATCAGCCGCGCCGCTCGCTGATAGCAGGCCCACCACAGAACGCTCGGAGGAGGACTGTCACTGCTGGCGGAACAATCACCGGAGAGGATTCATCCGCGCCGCTCGCCGCTTTCTGGCGCAGCGCGGAACGAGGGGGTCCTGCTGGAGGGAAGCATCGTCTCCTAACCCTAGCTTCTCATAGTAGGAACTCGAATCGGGATTGGCATGCCGCCATGGGGAAAGGTACAGGACGGCTCAGCCTTGGCATGTTACTGTACCGAGGTACAGAATTATTGCGGGGTTCAATTTGCAATTTGTACGTACTACCATCTCGCAGCGCACATTTCCAATCCAAAGGCACAGGATCAAGTTTCCATGTTTCCGTTAAATGTACGGTTTCCACTAGATATGTACTCCAGACAGAGATGGGCGTTTGGGGATCGTGGGCAGCGGCGGAGTTGACCGGAAGCAGTGGAGATTAGGATTGGACATAATTATATCCGTGGCATGTACAAAAACTCTAATGCCATAAGTACTCACTTCGTTCCTTTTTAGTCTGCATATAAGAGTTGGTCAAAGTCAAATTTTATTAACTTTGACTAAGTTTATAGAAAAAATATCAAGATTCACAATATGATATCAATATTGTTAGATAGATCATGAAATTAATTTTCATACCATATAGCTTTAATATTGTCACCAGTAACTACATAGTGGTGGTGTAGCAAATATACAGACGGCATATTTTTTTTAAAAATAGTGGTGACCTGGATTGAAAATGAGGCGTTTTTTTTAAATAGTGGTGACTTGGATTGAAAATGAGGCGCCACCAATTAAAGTTTCTTTTTTGCGGGAACCACAATTTAAAGTTATGGCTAGCCATTTATCCACTAGTGAATGGTTCAACTTTACACCTACAAGAAAATAAATCATTCGTCTACTTCAAAATATGTATCGCATTGTCAAATGAAATGTACATTGCCTCCTGGACAACTTTCCTCTTTTTAGTGATGACAATTCACAAGCAATTTATAGCAAAGGAAGTAACTTGTATTGGGTGTTAATGTACGGCCGAAATGATGTACATTATGTTTGTGGTTGATATATCTTTGTTTGTAGGACCAAAAATGTACGCATACCATGGTACGCCGAGACACGCCCCAACATCTAGTTGTATATACATTTCCCTCGAATAAAATACTAGCAGCTATAACACTACTCTTGAGAACAAAATTATATATACCAGTAGTACATGATATGCGATGATGTTTAGCTGCAGGCACGATGGAACTCCTGCAAAGTTTTTGCTCTAACAATCTGGGAAGTATTCACGAAAGCTTAATTTACCAAATTGAGTGTTACATGCACGGTACATGAGTTTTCAATCTAGAATACAAAGTGATAACACACCCGTTTAGTTACCTCATGGGTACATGTTTTCTTTACAAAAGTAGAATAATACTACAGATGGAGTTATATAAGCGGTACATTAAGGGTAAGCACTCACACAATGAAAATTGGGGTATAAAAAATAACCGTGGACCGGATCTAGTCATAATCCCTCCTCAAGTGAGCTGAGAGGGGAAGTTATTTTGGTTGGTCACTCGGAAGCTACGTGAGGCTCTCGACATACATATGTGGTAGGGGAAATGGCCAGTCTTCTGGTGTGTCCGGCTAGTCATTCTTCGGCTACGGGTAACCACCGGTTGTGCTAGCCGCCGCCTTCTCCGGCTGAGCAGTCTTTGGCGGAGCATAAGTGTCAGCTGTGCTAGCTGCCGGTGTCTCCGGCTGAGCATTCTTCGGTGCAGTGTAACTATCGGATGTGACGGTCGCCGCGATCTCCTCCTTCTTCGGCTCTTCCTTCTTCGGCTCCTCCTTCTTCGCCTCCTCCTTTGGCTTGGTGTATTCTTTAGGTTTCATAGCCATGACCTCCTCCTTTGGCTTCTCCTTCTTGGGTGTATCTACTTTCTCTTTTGGTTTCTTCTCCGCACCACTGTATCCAGAGGCGTCATTCTTTCCTTTGGACTTCTTCTCATTTTTACTTTTGGGTTTCTTCTCGATGGTGGAAGACTGGGAGGGCTCACTCTTTCTTTTGGATTTCTTCTCGGAGGCAACTTCAGATTTCTTCTCCTTAGCAGCCTTGGTGCCACCTTCAGGTTTCTTCTCCTTGCCAGCATAGCCAGAGGCACTTACTGGTTTCTTCTCTGCATCAACATTGTTGGGGCCGACATCAGGTTTCTTTTTAGCACTGTCATAGCCAGCGACGACTTCGGGTTTCGTCCTCGCGCTGGAGGAGACGTCTGTTCCAGAGACGGCATCTGGTTTCTTCTCCACATCAGTGGAGATGGCTTCGGGTTTCTTCTCAACACTGGCCGAGACAGCTTCGGGTTTCTTCACTCCACCGCCATAGTCAGGATCGCCATGGGCCAATGCTAGGGGGCTGGTGGAGGCAACAACGAGGAAGAGCAGAAGGGCTAGAGTGAGCTGGGTCCTCATGATAATCAATCAACCCGACGAACAGTGGTGGTGCGATGAAATGTCTGCAGGAGGAACTCGGGAGGTATTTCAATGGTGAGGGAGAGGGAGCTAGGGAAGGAGAAGAGAGATGGTGCTGGTGGGTCTTGTTCGTTTTTCCTAGAACCGTAGCCGCTAATTTTGTCCTGTAAAACCATGCGCCCGCCGTGAAGAAAGGAGTCAAAAGATAAGCACATCTATTCTGGGTGATGTTAACAAAATAGACAGCATGCATGCATGCAACTTCCTTTCCCTTTTTCTTTTTTCTTTTTTTGAGAGACTTGGTTTACTCAATAACATGTGGGCGCTCACCCGAGCTATCCACCATGGTAGATGCAAATACGATTACTCATCTAGCAATTCAGACATGTTGGAAAAAGTTGCTTTCATGCATCTAAAAAAATTACCATGTTATAGCCATCTTTGCAATGGACCATAGGATATTATTGCGGACTACAACAACTGTGGCATGTGCTCCTCGATACGCCATTGATCCCATTCCTGACAAGAACAAACATCGGTGAATGCTCATGATTCCACTGCTCTTGTCGCAACACCGCCACACGGCTTGCATAGCACAATGCAGTCGCAGCACCATCTTCCCCAGTGCTGCCACAGTTAAACTAGATAGACGAAGTTTAGTGTTCACTAGATCATCGATGGCGCGCGTTGCTGCGCCCATCAATTTTTTCGATGGAATGGTAGGAATTTCTACAAATATTCGAAGGCATGATCACTTCACACGTCTAAACCAATGAAATTCTCTGTTGGTTAGAAAATATGAAACCTATAATTTCATTGAAAATTCATTCATATAAACTACAAATAGATTTATAACAATGGAAGTCAATGGCTGTACATTTTATTTTAGGTCCTTCTAATCAACCGAAGCACAAATTCATACTACAAATTAGCTTGGGCAAATACATCAAAACTTTCAATGACAATAGTATGATGCCTTGTTTTCTGCTTTTTCGGCTATCGCTGGGTAAAGCCCTGCATTGATTGGTGCTACAACGCCACATGCAAGAAGAAACACAACAAATAAATAAATCAGTAATCTACTATAGAAGAAAAAAAAACCAATTAGAATCATGAGAATTTTGTGTTCTTTGGGGCACACACAAAATGAGTTAAAGGGAACGCGTGCAGCAATATTCCAAAGTTTAGGAAGAGCTGCCATGACCTTGTTACGTTTTAAGATTTTTCTTTCTGATCAGCTGGGGATGTAGTGTATAATAAATTAATATACACTACATCCCCAGCTGATCAGAAAGAAAAATTACAGTCTCATTGGCATGTTGTCTGTCTAAGAAAATCTCTGACAGTTGTGAAGACTTGATATTATTAAAATTACAGTATTATTAACATGTTGTCAGACATACCTGTAGTGTTCAGCTGAACTGTACTATACTGACTTAAAAGGTTTAACCAAACAGAAAGTTATTATAACTGTAGTAATACCTACACCCCGAATAGAAAAGATGGTAAATTAGTGAACTAATCTTGAAAGCACCTTTGGCAACGTAATCAAATCCAACATCTCAGCATCTATAGGGAATGCAAAATGCTCGTGGAATAGAAAAACAGAGCACGCCTTTGCAGAAATAAGGCACATGTTTCCGTACCTGTAGGCAAAATGCAATATATTGTTTGCTTCCTCGAGGTCCTTAGCAGCCTGTAAAACAAAATAAGAAGCCATGTTAGATGGTATGTGAAAGCGGATACATGAATGGTACTAACACGATATATTGTCTGCCCACAGCAAGTTATCAAGCAAGACCATCAAATATTTCTTTGCAGACCAGATGTGAGTGTTGTCAGCATTCTCGGGGGAATTACCTACAACCAAGCTGGAATACGAGGACTGACTAAGAAATATTCACATCACTCGAACTAAAATCTCGTGCACAAAATTTGGGATGTCCATTACTACTCTATAATGTAGCATCGGACTCACATTCTCTGAAATAGATATTAAATATATGATAACATAAACAACAATCCAAGAGAACTTATTTTGAAGGTTATAAGAGCATAAGTAACAGCATCAGAAAAAACATGATGTTAGTCCTTGCCTTAATTCAGATTGTTTGCTATAACAAAAAGGAGCAAAGGTTCAGAAGAAGAAGGTAGATTGATTGGCTCAAAATAGCATACTGGTGAGGCAGTGTATCCATCCATGTAGGACAAATCCATCTATCTAGCAGTTTGATCTACTACTCATGATGCGGTAGGACAGAGTGAATACTCCGAACCGACTTAAACTTGTTTTAGACAATTCTTACTGTCAAGATGGGGAAATAAATAATACCTCTATCAGTGACTTTCGAGCATCTTTTAGCTCCCTCTTCTGTCCTATATTTGCAGACAATAGTGCAATTCTCGTAATTTGCCTGCATCAGAAAGGGAACAACTACAAATATAATTATAGGGCAATACAACATATCTTTAAATAAAAGAAAACAGGTGATTGTTTTAGCCACCAAGATACAGGCAATGCGTGAGCGGCATTGTCCGGGCTTGCCTCCTCAAGCCATCCCCGCCCTGCACCGTCTGCTCCATTAGCATCTCCCTACCACCAGAGCGAAACCCCAACTACAGGTGCGTGCATTACGTCTACAATTTTTGTTAACAAATTTCAGCTTCAATCAACATGAGTTGATTCATTCAGCTATCCCGTGAACTGAAAAAAAAAACAGATTAGTCACCAACACATATCCTGTAATAATACCAGCCGTGAATTTAAAGTATGGAGAGAAAGATTACCCTAGTTGGTGGAGCAGAAGCCAGAGGATGGCGACGAAGATGCGGGGAAGGCAGTGGTGGGAGCGACGGCTTGCGGTGGCGGCCCGGAGTTGGGTGTCGGGCGCCATGGCCTACACGCCAATATTGCAAGGCGCACGCTGTGGCAGCTGTGGAGGGAGGGGGTGGAGGGGGCTCGAGAGCGGGGTCCTCGAGCAGCAGCGCCGCCGTTCGTGGATCGGCTCCCGCTCCTCCGGTCGCTGGGATCGACCGGATGGACTCGATCACATCCCTCAATTCAGGTGGACGCACGCACACCGGCCGCTCCTCTCTGCGGCTCGATTCCGGAGTGGAGTCGACGCAGTATCTCTCCCCTCAGCCTCCATAGGGATTGGATTAGGGTTCGAGAGTGGATGGACCGTAGTGGAGTCGATGCGATCTCGCTCCCCACAGCCTCGATCGGGATTGGATTAAAGTTCGCGAGTGGATGGACCAGTCGCTCGTAGGCCTCGCAATCCCCCCAGTAACGGGCCTCCTTCGAATGGGCTGGCGGCTCGAAGGCCCAATGCACCAGGGGCATTCGTTTCGGTCCATGGAGCAGCAGCCCACAGGACAGCTGGGCTAGTTTAAACACATTGCGAAATAGATCGTTGAAGACACAAAATCTGACGGCCAGAAACTCCCACATCAATAAAACGGACGGCCGAAAACCCAAATCGCTGTGAGGGCAGAGATTAGATGCGATTATACTGTCCTTAATTAGATACGACAAAACAACATAAAACTTGCGTGTGGCAATTAAAAACGAGAGCAAGCGTTAGTTTCCATGGACAAAACTGGTCGTGACAAAGCCTGTCAGCCATCTCAACACCTTCTCTGTGGTGGTGGTGGTGTTATGTTTGGGAAATTCAAGTCACTGGTTCCACGATCCAGACATGAAAAACAACAACTAGTATGGGACTGCGGGAGCTGGACTTGCCATTTTTCTTGAAAATTTGCCTCATCCTCCTCTGATCTGTATGTAACATTCACGAAAATTCATTTTCAGTTATATGTGAAGCAGAATATTCTTGCCTACACGTCTACACCTACTCAATATATACGATTTTATGGGGTACCTTTCAAATGTACCAAAAAGTTCTTCGTTATACGCTTTGTGAAGAAATTAATATAGCTCCAATGTCCAAGCCTCCATCAACGAATATAAAGCTTACAATTTGAGCGGGATGGGATACATACCTTGTTTTCTCCTCTAAAATTCGATGGAAATGGGGCACAAACTACATCGCCCTCTTCAAAGAAACCTTCTTTGAATGCTCGGATTAGGAAACTAAATTTAACAAGTAGTACAATTTTGTCTTCAGCTGATCAGTGGTTCCAGCTCCTCTGTTTGGTAGCAACCATCCTCGATATTCAGAATCTTCTACAGTTTTGACAAAGATTTAGAAGATGTGTACTTATCTTGCACAAGTTTTTCAAATGCAGCTTCTTGTGTAGATATTCATAATATCTCCATGGTTATTACTTAGAGCATTTCTAACCGATCCCCGATAAAGAGTAGATATCGGTGGAGTAAACACTTAGTGGAGTAAATTTACTGCAATAAGTTTTGGCCGGACCTAATTGATCCCCTCTGTATGACGGTGTAAACATTTTTCATTTGTTTTTCATTTTCGGCCACTGAAACACATTACTTTGCTTCATTATTTCATTCAACGACATTTTGATACATTGGAGTACATTATTCACATATTCTTCGCTATGAGAGCAAGAGCAGAGAAAATAGGAACCACAATTAGATATTTTAAAAGATATTCAATTTCCATAACTGCTCCCACTAGTTGGATCAATATCTTCTCTATGTCTTCATTGTTTATCTGCAGCTTCTTGAGATTGCACACTTGTTTCTTTCTTCTTCCATTTTGAAGAAGTAGACGTTGCTTTGCATGTAGTCTCATCTGTAGTCTCTATTCTAGCAATCAGTGCACGAGCATCTATCATTTTTTGTGCTATCAATAGATCAATGTAATCTTCTTATCAATACAAAAACTTGCATCCATCTTACACAGAAATTAGAGCCAACAATGAGCTACCTAAATTGTGTCGAATCCGGTGGAATGAAAATACTCATATACACCATCTTTCTTGCACTTGAAGAACACCCATTCGGGATGTTCCGGCATGGTAAAAACTTGGCACACAACCTGCCGAAGGTAATCGTTGCACTTTATGAGAGGCAACTATGAGCCAACGAGCCGTTTAGCCAGCGTCGAGCCCAGGCCACGGTCACCCGCATCTTCGTCAGCGAACCACTGACGGGAGAGATTAGAGCGGCTAAAGGCAAAATCAATACCTGCATGCGGTGTGGAGGCATTGTCGGGGCTATGCGGCCCGGTACCCGTCCAATCCATGGCAAGGTGCAGTCGCCGGATGCGCCAAATCTAGCAGCAGATGCGGAAGCCGCAGATCTACTGGTTGTGCGCCGGCGACGGGGCGAGAGGTCACAAATGCGGGTGGTCAAGGACCGTGGCGGAGCCTACGGAGCATCCGCGGCGGCGAGTAGTGGCCAATAGGGGGGGAGGGGTGCTCGCCAGCGAAGATGCGGCGCGGGGATGAAGCGGCACTACTAGGGGAAAGCCTAGTAGTAATGCGGGTTAAACAGCTAATAGTAGCGCGGGTGCCCGCGCTACTATTATGGCGCTACAACTAAATTGTAGTAGTAGCGGGGGTGCGCGCTACTACTACGTCTGTTAGTAGTATCGTGGGTTCCATCCACGCTACTACTATTAATTTCGAAAACAAAAAAATTCTCGATCCCGTGCATGCTGTCAATGGCAGTAATTGTTCGATCTAGCGAGGCAGGAGACGCCGGCACGCGCTGGTATTGTGCTCACTAGTAGCATGGGTAGGCGCGCTACTAATAAGGCGCTACAGCTATTGCTTAGCAGTAACGCGTGCCCGCGCGTGCTACTGCTAGGACAAATCGCTGCAGCGTTTGTTCACCCCCACGCTACTGCTAATGAAACTAGTGGCAGCGCGTTTTCTCTCCATCGCTACTAGTATTCATTTTTTTATTTTTTTTTATTTTTAGTGTATTTATGCGGTTTTCTCTCCATCATACAAATATTGGTACAATACCAGTTATGAGGTTTACATCATAACAGTGTGTCAAATGAAGGCGGATTAGGTTCAAGTGGAGGCAATATATGGTGCATGTCAAAAGTATACTACCAATCCAAACTTGATCTAGTTTGGACAAGTAGTACTTTCGATGTGCACCACATGTTGCCTCCACTTGAATCTAATCCGCCAGCACAAGCTATTTAATCATCATCATAGTCATTATCACCAACAATATTTATTTAATCACCACTACACTAGCTAATAATAATCATCATAGTCATTACCACCAACTCTATCTATTTTATCATCATAGTAATAGTGTAGCACATCATCATCTTCAAACTCATTTCTAGCTAGCTAATCACTCATGCTGCTCTCTCGGAGGTAAAATAACATAAAACATGTATAGCTCTCCTCCTTGATCAAGTTGGAGCATGCAGATGAACCTGTCTCCTAATTGTGGGTAGCACATCTGTTTGCTACCCCGTAGTACTTCTCTGCGCTTCCCCATCACATATTTGGTCCAGTCTTGCACTATTAAGCATCTGTCGCTAATCTTGAATGCACTAAAGTAATCTGTAGGATATCTTGGCCGTAAGCTAATAATACTCATGGTACTTTTAGTCTCGATCCCATAAGGCACAACATTCATCGGGACTCCCTATTGAAGAACATCGTATGATAACATACTTAGCAATGAAGTTTAGCTTCAAAAATAATGTATGGAAAAGATGCACTGAGGATAAATATTAAAAATCTTACCATCCTTCCTAAATAGATGTGACCGTAGTTCAGTACGAATACTATTGGTCGCACGTTTTCAGTATTAACATTTCTAAATGCAGGAAGAAAATTTGTCTTGACAGTATCAAGATCCGCAAGCCATGAAACATAATGACTGAGCTCCTCGCAGTTGAGTTCAGCCCCGGCACAGTATACGGTCAGGTCTACCAAGCGCTGGACATGTTTGCTTGCACCGAAATAAGCTGTCAATAGAAATTAATTGTCAACTATTTTTTAATAAACAATATCAAAGACATAAATATGGTTGAGAAACTCACATTTTGGTATAACTGGAGGCGTCTGCACATCGACCCAGATGTCGGTATTACCTTCAATATCATCTTTCGGACGAATATCAAAGGTGATAACCATATCAGGCTCAAATGCATAAGTCTTGCATAGTGCTCGCCATGTTTTGCATCCAAAATAGGTGTAGTGGTCTGAATTGTATAATTTTGTGTGGAAAATATAACCATGCTCGGTCTTTAAGTAAAATTTCTTTACCTCCATAGTACGACTGCAACCTATCTTATCCAATACAAAAACTCTTGCATGGCAGGGGATACGCTAGTAGAATAGTAAAAACAAATTATAAGTTGAAGCAAATGAAGCATATGTCATGCTTAATTACGAAAAAAGACTTGTCGTTGTGACTTACTGTATCCACTTCGAAGTTCTCGTCCAGCTTGGCGCTGAAACGCCTATCATCATCTAGGAAGATTCCGTCGCACAAGCCGCGCTCGTCTTCGTAGTATTTGCAAATACCGAAATCTTTTTCGTCGTCACATATTTCCTATGTTCATAGATAAAACATTAATTGAAAATCGATCGAAGACAATTACCAGGATACTCAACACACAAATCCGGGGCACTCGATATTTCCTACATATTCTGGCACAAGTCATGCCAAAATTCACGGAAAAATCCGGCATGACCTTTGCTAAAATAGGACATATCGAGCGCCTGAAATTTGCCGGAACGGAAATGAATCAACACTCTGGCAAAACATAGGCCACTCAGAGGTGTAACCTGCAAACATGACCGGCCACTTGGGCAAGCACATATCCTATTTGAGCAACACAAGATATACATTTGAAAATATCTTATAGGACTCAAATTAGCATGCATTGAATAAGCAAAAGTAAATCATCTCATGCGTGTTCGTACATCATCGAATATTATCACTAATACATGCCGAATAGTGTCATACATATAACATCACTAATACAACTAAAACACTAGCACACGACGGGTATCGGCGCGGGCAGTGGACACCCACAGAGAAGGAACCATCACGGGATCATAGCTCCAGTGAGATCCCTGGAGAACCTGCCAGGTATTGGAGAACCTGTGCTCCAACGCAAACAAGTAGCGACGGACGTGCGCGTCCTCCTCACTGACACGGTGACGCACCACCTTCGCGGGGTCCTCGAGCCTCTGGACCATCACTGGCCCACACGACCGCCGCAAAAGAAGGTTCGGGTCAACGACAGGCTGGCTCCTCACCAACTTGCGCCCCCCGGTAGGTAGCGCCTCCTAGTACCACCCAAGCGGAGCCCAGTCCCGGACATGGCCCATCTGGTCAAGCAGGTGTCGTCCTCCACCGACTCGACGACGAGGATGCGGGATAAGCATCGTCCATGTCGATGCGGAAAAAATTGCTTTAACTAAAAAAAATAGCAACAAGTTCTTACTAACTAGTTCTATTAATTCAATTAGTTCTTACTGAAAATAAACTTACTATAAATAAAAATAAACTAGTCCCTAGCTAATTAGTACCTAGTTCTTACTAACTAATTAGTACCTAGGAACTACTGCCCTAATTAAATAGGGTTAATACTAATTGTAATTAACTAACTAGCACTAAAAATAGCCTAGGGTTCATACTAACTAGCACTAAATAGCTAGGGTTCATACTAAGAAAACAAGAGGGATCGGAAGGGAAGAGTGCTTACAGAGGGCGGGGAGAGAGATGGGGTCGGGGGAGACGGCGGCACCGAGGCACGGCGAGGCGGGGTCGGGGGAGACGGCTGCGAGGCGGGGTCGGGGGAGACGGCGGCGAGGCGGGTCGAGGGAGACGGCAGCGAGGCGGGGTCGAGGGAGACGGCCGCGAGGCGGGGTCGGGGGAGACGGCGGCGAGACGGCGGCGAGGCGGAGGCAACGAGGGGGAGAAGAGAGAGTGGGGAATTGGGGGAGGAAGCAGAGGAGAGGGAATCAGGCCGCGCGGGGGGTTAGGCAAAAATAGCTTTAATAGTAGCGTGGGGAGGAAAAACGCGCTGCTGCTCAAATCCATAGTAGTAGCGCCGTTTCTAGAAGGGCTCTACTACTATACGTAGCACGCCGGGAACGGTGTGGCAATTATAGTAGTAGCGCGTTCTGTTCCTGCCGCGCTACTGCTAAGGGGGTAACAGTAGCGCGGTTTTGGCAGATGCGCTACTGCTAAGTAGTAGTAGCGCCTCATTTTAACACGCGCTAATGGTAAGATTCTGTGTATAAGGTTTTCCCTAGTAGTCGCGGAGGTGTGAACGGGCAGCGGAAGATCAGATCCAGCGATGGCTGCTGTAGAGGGCCCAGATCCATGGCTGAGCAAGCCGGCGGCGTGGGGCTCCTCTTCGCAGCCAATGCAGCGAGCTCCTGGTCGTTCATGCTGATGACCTGCACGGGCAAGGACATGGGAGGGTGAGTCAAACCAAAGGGGGAGAGATAAAAAGAAAAGAGGGGGGCGAAGGAGATGGAGGTAGCAGTGGGGTGAAGGAAATATGCCCTAGAGGCAATAATAAAGTTATTATTTATTTCCTTATTTCATGATAAATGTTTATTATTCATGCTAGAATTGTATTAACCGGATACATAATACATGTGTGAATACATAGACAAACAGAGTGTCACTAGTATGCCTCTACTTGACTAGCTCGTTGATCAAAGATGGTTATGTTTCCTAGCCATAGACATGAGTTGTCATTTGATTAACGGGATCGCATCATTAGGAGAATGATGTGATTGACTTGACCCATTCCGTTAGCTTAGCACTTGATCGTTTAGTATTCTGCTATTGCTTTCTTCATGACTCATACATGTTCCTATGATTATGAGATTATGCAACTCCCGTTTACCGGAGGAATACTTTGTGTGCTACCAAACATCACAACGTAACTGGGTGATTATAAAGGTGCTCTACAAGTGTCTCCGAAGGTACTTGTTGTGTTGGCGTATTTCGAGATTAGGATTTGTCACTCCGATTGTCGGAGAGGTATCTCTGGGCCCACTCGGTAGTGCACATCACTATAAGCCTAGCAAGCATTGTATCTAATGAGTTAGTTACGGGATGATGTATTACGGAACGAGTAAAGAGACTCGTCGGTAACGAGATTGAACTAGGTATTGAGATACCGACGATTGAATCTCGGGCAAGTAACATACCGATGACAAAGGGAACAACCTATGTTGTTATGCCGTTTGACCGATAAAGATCTTCGTAGAATATGTGGGAGCCAATATGAGCATCTAGGTTCTGCTATTGGTTATTGACCAGAGATGTGTCTCGGTCATGTATACATAGTTCTCGAACCCGTAGGGTCCGCACGCTTAAAGTTCGGTGACGATCGGTATTATGAGTTTATGTGTTTTGATGTACCAAAGGTAGTTCGGAGTCCCGTATGAGATCGGGGTCATGACGAGGAGTCTAGAAATGGTCGAGACGTAAAGATCGATATATTGGACGACTATATTCGGACATCGGAAAGGTTTCGAGTGATTCGGGTATTTTTCAGAGTACCAGAGAGTTACGGGAATTCGACGGGGAGTAGATGGGCCTTATTGGGCTTTAGGGGAAAGAGAGAGGGGAGGCTAAGTGCCCCCCCAAGGCCTAGTCCGATTTTGGACTAGGAAGAGGGGCGGCGCCCCCTCCTTCCTTCTCTTCTCTTTTCCCTTTCCTTCTCTCCTACTCCTACTACTTGGAAGGGCTCCTAGTTCTACTAGGAAAGAGGGAATCCTACTCCCGGTGGGAGTAGGACTCCCCTAGGGCGCGCCATAGAGAGGGCCGGCCCTCCCCCTCCTCCACTCCTTTATATACGGGGAGAGGGGAACCCCTTGGAAAAACAACAATTGATCTCTTAATCTCTTAGCCGTGTGCGGTGCCCCCTCCACCATATTCCAGCTCGATAATATCGTAGCGGTGCTTAGGCGAAGCCCTGCGTCGGTAGTATCATCAACACCGTCATCACGCCGTCATGCTGACGGAACTCTCCCGCAAAGCTCTGTTGGATCGGAGTTCGTGGGACGTCATCGAGCTGAATGTGTGCTGAACTCGGTGGTGCCGTACGTTCGGTACTTGATCGGTCAGATCATGAAGACGTACGACTACATCAACCGCGTTGTGCTAACGCTTTCGCTTTCGGTCTACGAGGGTACGTGGACACACGCTCCCCTGTGTGTGTGTAGGAAAATTTTGAAATTACTACGTTCCCCAACAGTGTCATCCGAGCCTGGTTTTATGCGTAGATGTTATATGCACAAGTAGAACACAAGTGAGTTGTGTGCGATACAAGTCATAATGTTTACTAGCGTGTCACACTTTGGTTCGGCGGTATTGTTGGATGAAGCGGCCCGGACCGACATTACGTGTACGCTTACGCGAGACTGGTTTTACCGACGTGCTTTGCACAGAGGTGACTAGCAGGTGTCAATTTCTCCAACTTTAGTTCAACCAAGTGTGGCTATGCCCGGGTCCTTGAGAAGGTTAAAACATCACTAACTTGATGAACTATCGTTGTGGTTTTGATGCGTAGGTAAGAACGGTTCTTGCTCAGCCCGTAGCAGCCACATAAAACTGGCGACAACAAAGTGGAGGACGTCTAACTTGTTTTTGCAGGGCATTTTGTGATGTGATATGGTCAAGACATGATTTTAAATTTTATTGTATGGGATGATCATGTTTTGTAACCGAGTTATCAGCAACTGGCAGGAGCCATATGGTTGTCACTTTATTGTATGCAATGCAATCGTCCTGTAATTGCTTTACTTTATCACTAAGCGGTAGCGATAGTCGTAGAAGCAATAGGTGGTGAAACGACAACGATGCTACGATGAAGATCAAGGTGTTGCGCCAGTGACGATGGTGATCATGACGGTGCGTCGGAGATGGTGATCACAAGCACAAGATGATGATGGCCATATCATATCACTTATATTGATTGCATGTGATGTTTATCCTTTATGCATCTTATTTTTCTTTGATTAACGGTAGCATTATAAGATGATATCTCATTAAATTTCAAGGTATAAGTGTTCTCCCTGAGTATGCACCGTTGCGAAAGTTCTTTGTGCTGAGACACCACGTGATGATCGGGTGTGATAGGCTCTACATTCAAATACAACGGATGCAAAATAGTTGCACATGCGGAATACTCAGGTTAAACTTGACAAGCCTAGCATATACATATATGGCCTCGGAACACTAAGACCAAAAGGTCAAGCGTGAATCATATAGTAGATATGATCAACATAGTGATGTTCACCATTGAAAACTACTCCATCTCACGTGATGATCAGACATGGTTTAGTTGATTTGGATCACGTGATCACTTAGATGATTAGAGGGATGTCTATCTAAGTGGGAGTTCTTAAGTAATAAGATGAATTGAACTTTAATTTATCATGAACTTAGTCCTGATAGTTTTTTGCAAAATATGTTGTAGACCAATAGCTCGCGTTATAGCTTCCCTATGTTTTTATATGTGTTCCTAGAGAAAACTAAGTTGAAAAATGATAGTAGAATGATGCGGACCGAGTCCGTGATCTGAGGTTTATCCTCATTGCTGCACAGAAGAATTATGTCCTTGATGCACTGCTAGGTGATAGACCTGTTGCAGGAGCAAACGCACACGTTATGAACGTTTGGCTAGCTCAATATGATGACTACTTGATAGTTTAGTGCCCCATGCTTTACGGCATAGAATCTGGACTTCAAAGACGTGTTGAACGTCATGGACCATATGAGATGTTCCAGGAGTTGAATTCAATATTTCAAGCAAATACCCGAGTTGAGAGATATTATGTCTCCAATAAGTTCTATAGCTAAAAGATGGAGGAGAATTGCTCAACTAGTGATCATGTGCTCAGATTGTCTGGGTACTACAATCGCTTGAATCAAGTGGGAGTTAATCTTCCAGATAAGATAGTGATTGACAGAGTTCTCTAGTCACCGTCACCAAGTTTGTAGAACTTCATGATGAACTATAGTATGCAAGGGATGATGAAAATGATTCCCAAGCTCTTCGTGATGTTGAAATCAACGAAGGTAGAAATCAAGAAAGAGCATCAGGTGTTGATGATTGACAAGACCACTAGTCTTAAGAAAAGGACAAAGGGAAAGAAAGGGAACTTCAAGCAGAATGGAAAGCAAGTTGTCACTCTCGTGAAGAAGCCCAAAGTTGGACCAAAGCCTGAAACTGAGTGCTTCTACTACAAAAGAAATGGTCACTGGAAGCGGAAATACCTTGAATATTTCGTGGATAAGTAGGATGGAGAAGTGAACAATGGTATATTTGATATATAGGTTATTGATGTGTACCTTACTAGTGTTTATAGTAGCCCCTGGATATTTGATACTTGTTCGGTTGCTAAAAATTAGTAACTCGAAACAGGAGTTACAGAATAAACAGAGACTAATTGAGGGTGAAGTGACGATGTGTGTTGGAAGTGGTTCCAAGATTGATATGATCATCATTGCACACTCCCTATACTTTCGGGGTTAGTGTTAAACCTAAATAAATGTTATTTGGCGTTTGCATTGAGCATGAATATGATTTGATCATGTTTATTGCAATACGGTTATTCATTTAAAGTAAAAGAATAATTGTTGTTCTCTTTACATGAATAAAACCTTCGATGGTCATACACCCAATGAAAATAGTTTGTTAGATCTCGATCGTAGTGATACACATATTCATAATATTGATACCAAAAGATGCAAAGTTGATAATGATAGTGCAACTTATTTGTGGCACTGCCATTTGGGTCATATCGGTGTAAAGAGCATGAAGAAACTCCATAAAGATGGACTTTTGAAATCACTTGATTATGAATCATTTGATGCTTGCGAACCGTGCCTTATGGGCAAGATGACTAAAACTCCGTTCTCCCGAACATTGGAATGAGCTAGTGACTTACTAGAAATAATACATACCGATGTATGCGGTCCAATAAGTGTTTGATGCTCGTGGCGAGTATCGTTATTTTCTGACCATCACAGATGATTTGAGCAGATATGGGTATATCTACTTAATGAAACACAAGTCTGAAACATTTGAAAAGTTCAAAGAATTACAAAGTGGAGTGGAGAATCATCGTAACAAGAAAATAAAGTTTCTATGATTTGATCATGGAGGAGAATATTTGAGTTACGAGTTTGGCCTTCATTTAAAAATAATGTGGAATAGTTTCACAGCTCACGCCACATGGAAACACCATAGCATAATGGTGTGTCTGAACGTCGTAACCGCACTTTATTGGATATAGTGCGATCTATGATGTATCTTACCGATTTACCACTATCATTTTGGGGTTATGCATTAGAGACAACTGCATTCACTTTAAATAGGGAACCATCAAAATTTGTTGAGACGACGCCTTATGAACTGTGGTTTAGCAAGAAACCAAAGTTGTCGTTTCTTAAAGTTTGGGGATGCGATGCTTATGTGAAAAAGTTTCAACCTGATAAGCTCGAACCCAAATCGGAGAAGTGCGTCTTCATAGAATACCCAAAGGAAACTATTGGGTACACCTTCTATCACAGATCTGAAGGCAAGATATTCGTTGCTAAAATGGATCCTTTCTAGAGAAGGAGTTTCTCTCGAAAGAAGTGAGTGGGAGGAAAGTAGAGCTTGATAAGGTAATTGTACCTTCTCCCGAATTGGAAAGTAGTTCATCACAGAAATCAGTTTCAGTGATTCCTACACCAATTAGTGAGGAAGCTAATGATGATGATCATGAAACTTCAGATCAAATTACTACCGAACCTCGTAGGTCTTCTAGAGTAAGATCCGCACCAGGTTGGTACGGTAATCCTATTCTAGAAGTCATGTTACTAGACCATGATGAACCTACGAACTATGAGGAAGCAATGATGAGCCCAGATTCCGTGAAATGGCTTGAGGCCATGAAATCTGAGATGGGATCCATGTATGAGAACAAAGTGTGGATTTTGGTGGACTTGCCCGATGATCGGCAAGTCATAGAAAATAAATGGATCTTCAAGAGGAAGACAGACGCTGATAAGTAGTGTTACTATCTACAAAGCTCGACTTGTCACAAATTTTTTTCGACAAGTTCAAGGTGTTGAATACGATGAGATTTTCTCACTCGTATCGATGCTTAAGGCCGTCCGAATCTTGTTAGCAATTGCCACATTTTATGAAATCTGGCAATGGATGTCAAAACTGCATTCCTTAATGGATTTATTAAAGAAGGGTTGTATATGATGCAACTAGAAGGTTTTGTCAATCATAAAGGTGCTAACAAAATGTGCAAGCTCCAGCGATCCATCACTACAAGAAATATGTCAACTAGTGACCTTCTATCAGTGACCCTGGAAGAATTGGTCATAGATCTATGACCATTTGAGACTGATAGGTCAAAAGCTGTTCGGGGGGCTCCAAACCCTAGACTATATCGACCATTTTGGTCAGAAAGGTCGTAATTTCCTTACACGAAATGGTCATAAAGCAGACAACACTAGTCCGCTACCTTATTTCTAGCTGATCATGACCAATATAGATGGTCATAACCTTGTAAATTGTGGTGGATTGGTATGACTTGGCGCCACATCATCAGTTTTGCCTATGTGTCATGTCCATGTGTCAATTTTTGCCCTAGGTTGTGAAGCAACCTATATTTCTGTCATTCCCAAAATTCTCAAAAAAATCTCACAAATTCTTTGGGTCATATCTTCATCAAATATGTAAAAATACTTCCTTGCCTAGTTCAAAACTAATTTAAGAATATTCATTTTCCTATTCTGTTCACAACAGCACTTTATGAAGGAAGTGCTATTTATATATTCTTCATCGCCCTCGAATTTTTTGGGCACTCTTTCCTATCCAAATCATTGCCTCATGGCAAAATTTAGCTCCATTTGCCTAGCAAATATTCCTCGGCAAATTTTCAAAGTTTTTGTCCACCTAGAAGTATTGTGAAGGAAGTACCTTTTTTATATATCCAAATGACATGAAATTTATACAGTTCCTTCATATGCCCAAATTATCACCCTCCTTCAGATTGCAGCTCAGTCAAATCATCTATGTGAGCCCAGGTTCAATTTTTATTTTATGGCCAAATTGGCACATTGCAAAGCAAGTGTTATCTAGACCCCTCCTATTACCCTCAAACTTTGTGGGCACTCTTCCATACCCAAATCATTGCCACATGATAATATTCAGCTCCATTTTCCTGGTAAATCTTTCTTAGGAAATTTCCAAAGTTTCTACCTCGAGAGAAGCTTTGTGAAGTAAGTACTAGCTAGGCTTACCCAAATGATCTGGGAATTTTCCACAGCATGACCATACCTATGTAACTTACCTACACCAAATTTGAGCTCATTTCATTCATCCAATTTCTCTCGCCAATTTTCCCAAGTTTCTGTCTAGAGAAGAGCATTGTGAAGGAAGTACCACTTTGGCATGTCCAAATGGTATCAATTTTCTATAGTGCTTTCCTATGCCCAAATAACCATCCTCCACCAAATTTCAGCTCAATCCATTCATTATTTTGAGCCCAGCTTCAACATTAATATTTTTGTCCAGTGTGGTACTTTGCAAAGCAAGTACCACCTAGGATCCTCCTTTTCAGCTAAAAATTTGTGAAGACATTCTTCTTAGTATATGATCATCCTCAACCAAAACTCACGCCCATTGGCCATGTGCATTTTCCGTGCCGCTAATCAAACACTTGGCTGCTAATTTATCTTTGAGCATAGGTCGGTCTCCTCGTGAGATTCTGTTGTTGTAATTCTCTTCCCAGCACCTACCTGGGGAGTGCCCAACCCACTAGACATGCCTAGGCCTCCCAAAACGCATGCCAAACCCAAGGTCACATGGTGACCATGCGGCGGGCATGCGAGTTTACGTGGTCTAGAGTTGGGGCCCTAGGCCACCATCCAAACCTCGACGTATCGCCACCAAACCATGTATTTATGCTTAAATAGATACTTATGTAACTAGATATGATTTTTAGAAAAAATAAAGAGCAAACAATAAGGTAGCTGCAGTTCAAATTTGACCCGCTTTCAACTGAATCGGTGGAAATTTGTCTTTTTCACTAGAGGTGGATCAAAACTTTTGAAACCCAACCATTTTGTCAATTGTGCATTAAATATGGCCTAGTATTTTATAAAATTGATTTGGTCCAATTTTGCAACAAATATATGGTAGATCCTTCACAAAAAAACCTCATTTTGGGCACTCAAAAATTGGAAAATAATTTTTTCGTGCAAATAAAATGAGAACTTTCTTAGGAAACATTGTTTGTGATTCCAACATGCACTCTTGTGCACAATATGAGATCATTTGAACAAACTATGCCATGAATGTGGTCATAAGATTGATCATTTGGCTTGAAAGCCATGAATTTCCACACATGATAGCTCATTTCTGAGAACACTTTTTAAAAATAATTGTCGTATTACAAGTTTATTATTTGTTCTAGACACTTGGTCATATATAATGACACAATGCGAAGGTTTTCCAATTTTTTGATTTTTTTTGAATTTTTTATGCCCGTTTCAAAATGCGGTCAAAACGGCGGGCATGACCGTTCATAACTAGTGGTTGAATCCTGGAATTTTTTTGGTGTTTCTCTGACTAAATAGATACTTATGTACCTATAAATGAGTTTTGGAAAAAAAATAAAGAGCAAACTATGAGGCAGCTGTAGTTCAAATTTGACCCACTTCCTACTGAATCGGCGGGAATTTGTCTTTTTCACCAGGGGTGGATCAAATTTTTTGACACCCAACCATTTAGTCAATTGTGCATTAAACATGGCCTAGTATTTTAGAAAATTGATTTGATCCAATTTTGCAACAAATATATGGTAGATCCTTCACAAAAAAAACCTCATTTTAGGCACTCAAAAAATGAAAAATGATTTTTTTGTCCAAAGAAAATGAAAATTTCCTTAGGCAACATTGTTTGCCATTGCAATATGCACCCTTCTACACAATATGAGATCATTTGAACAAACTATGCCATGAATGTGACCATAAGATTGATCATTTGGCTTGAAAGCCATTGATCTCCACACATGATAGCTCGTTTCTCAGAACACTTTTTTAATATAATTGTCATATTACAAGTTTATTATTTTTACTAGAAACTTGGTCATATATTATGACACAATGCGAAGGTTTTCCTATTTTTATTTTTTATTTTTTATGCCCGTCTGAAAATGCGGTCAAAACGGCGGGCATGACCGTTCGTAGCTAGTGGTTGAATCTTGGAATTTTTTGGGTGTTTCTCTCATTAAATAGATACTTATGTACCTAGAAATGATTTTTGGAAAAAATAAAGAGCAAACTATGAGGCAGCTGTAGTTTAAATTTGACCCGCTTCCTGCTGAATCGGCGAGAATTTGTCTTTTTCACCAGGGGTGGATCAAAAAATTTGACACCCAACCATTTGGTCAATTGTGCACTAAACATGGACTAGTATTTTATAAAATTGATTTGATCCAATTTTGCAACAAATATATGGTAGATCCTTCACAAAAAAAACCTCATTTTGGGCACTCGAAAAATGGAAAATGATTTTTTCGTCCAAAGAAAATGAAAATTTCCTTAGGAAACATTGTTTGCCATTCCAATATGCACCCTTGTGAACAATATGAGATCATTTGAACAAACTTGCCTTGAATGTGGCCATAAGATTGATCATTTGGCTTGAAAGCCATTGATCTCTACACATGATAGCTCGTTTCTGAGAACACTTTTTTAAAATAATTGCTGTATTACAAGTTTATTATTTTTCCTCGTAACTTGGTCACATATAATGACACAATGCAAAGGTTTTCCAATTTTTTGATTTTTTTGAATTTTTTATGCCCGTTTCAAAATGCGGTCAAAACGACCGGCATGACTGTTCCTAGATAGTGGTTGAATCTTGGAATCTTTTTTGTGTTTCTCTGATTAAATAGATACTTATGTACCTAAAAATGATTTTTGGAAAAAAATAAAGAGCAAACTATGAGGCAGCTGTAGTACAATTATTTCCCGCTTTCTGCTGAATCGGCGGAAATTTGTCTTTTTCATGGGAGGTACATCGAAACTTTTGACACCTAACCATTTGGTCAATTGTGCATTATATATGGCCTAGTATTTTAAAAAATTGATTTGGTACAATTTTGCAACAAATATATGGTAACTCCTTCACAAAAAAACTTATTTTGGATACTCAAAAAATGGAAAATTGTTTTTAAATGCAAAGAAATAAAAACTCCCTTTGTCAATGTTGTTTGCCAATCTAAGATGTAAAATTGTGCAAAATATGACATCATTTGAACAAATATTTGATAGGTCTTTCACAGAAGAACACATTTTGAGCATTGAAAAATGAAATGAAAAATTTGTATGTAATCAATCATGACCAATTTATATGGTCAAAAAATCTTCAAATTGTTTGGTGCGTTCTGATTGGTCCATAGGCATATCACGCGGATCATGCATCAACCACCGTCGGATGCTTCTAGATCCAACGACAGCCCTCACCCCCTTACCCTCTCACCCAAACCCTAACTTCCCCGATCCACTCCTCTCCCCGGATCCACTCTCCCCCTCTCGTCCCACAGCCGCCACCCTCTTGCTCCTCCATCTCAATCCCACCATCCCCAACCACCCAGCCGCCACCGCCGTCGTCCTCCATCATCTCCCCCAACCCCAGTCGCCGACAACCCCTCCCCTCCCCTTCTATCCCACGGTCGCGGTCGAATCCGTGTTCGTCCCTTCCAGATCGCAGCCGCCACCTCCTTCCTTCCAGATCGGGGCCGCACCAATCCTCGTCGCCCTTTCCCCAAACCCTACCTTCGCGAAGCTTCCATGAACATGGAGTGCCTCCACAACTTCGCGCTCACCGATCGCCCCTCCCCTGGCTCCGGCTCCAGGGACGACGGCAACGCCTACTCGCTCCTCCTCCGTGTGGAGCTCTTCGGGGGCGATGCCTCCCCCTGCGGCGAGGCTCCAACAACCTCTTCCGCTTCAAGACGGACCGCTCCTCCGCGCCCTCCTCCCCCTTTGACGAGAAGCTTGACTGCGCCGACGGTGCCGGCTCCCCCACCCCCAAGAAGGCACCCCGCAAGGTCCCCAAGACGCCCCACAAGGTTCGATCCGCCCGCCCGTCCATTCCCGCAAACACCTCGCGTGCACGAATTCTCCGATCTCCGGTCTACTACTAACTGGTGTGTGATCGTTGCCGGCGTGTAGGTGTTGGACGTGCCGTCCCTGCAGGACGACTTCTACCTGAACCTCGTCAACAGGTCCTCGCAGAACATGCTCGCCGTCGGCCTCAGCACCTGCGTCTACCTCTGGTCCGCATCCAGCAGGAAGGTGCTTTGTCGAGGGTTGTATGCCATTCAGCAGGAATTTTTTTTGTCTTCGAAATTCCATGAGTTATTAAAAGGTTGTAAATGGCATCTCAATTTTTCATGGTTTGTACTAGTTATCTTCCATGTTATGCAGTTCTGCTTGTCCAAAAATCACAGTACAATTTGAAGCGTATCATCCTGATATTGTCATCTTAGCCTATTTGTTATTCTTGGTTCTTTTTATTGTTACCACATGACAATTTACATTGCCTGTTTATGTTTTAGTTTCTGGCATACTACACCAGTATAGTTTTCTATGCTTATCACCAGTTGCATGGAAGAATAGAGACATGCTTATTTGGCTACTGATAGCGTTTCTCAGGAAATTGAATGCTTTTACTTTATTTTATTATTTTAATTGAATTGGACCTTCTTAAGTTTATTACTCCAGATAAATTTGGAATGGATGCAATACTTCAATTTATTTCCAGCTGCAATTTAACCTTATATTGACTACCATTGATCTATTGGACATGTTTGGGGTTTCAGGCTGGGCTTTTGCTGATTCAGTCCTGCACCGGCTGGCACCTCTCTGGATCGGGGCACGAGGGCTTGAATTTACTTGGGAGTACATATTCCAAGGATTTGAAGCAAATTCCAATCTTGTAATGCTACTATATAGTGTGAAAAATATAATGTCAGGTTCCTTGTTTACATTATCCTAATTTTAGAAGACTTACTTTTGTTCTTCTGCAGGTGATGACCCTCTCCCTTGCTGTAATAGGATCCTTGATGTGGCTGAGGAAGAACAAACCTAGGACTTTAATTCCAATAATTTATGCATGTACTCTGCTTATGGCAACAATGCCATCTATCACCAGGTAATCCCGTTTCTATAATGTTGCAGTAATCCTCAAAAGGAATAATTGTCATGCTCCAAAATATGTTGATGTTCTTATACTACTAGATGTTGGCAAAGTGTGTCAATCTATGTACATTGGCTTAATTCCTACCTCCTACACTTGCTCAATACGGATCTAAGAAAAATATATCCATCCACAAATTTCTGCTATATCACTTTTGACCTACTGTCATTGTTGTCCAAAATTTCACTACATTCCCATCATGTTAACTCGGTGCATCTCTCCTATCCATGGAATATCCTTAGTTACAAGTCAGTTTTATTTGCTTCAAGTATATTGATGTGAGATTTTCACTGTTTGTTAATACTAGTAGATCACAATACAGAGTTGTTTGGTTGTTTGTTTTACTGTATGAAAGGCTGATTTGATTTGATTCACATTTGACATCTCTGTCTGCACTTCCAGACTATTTTCGACTTGAGTATGTCGGCTTCAGAGTTACTACAGAACTCTGAAGTAGATATTGTCAATCTTGTGTGCCAACAACATATTTCATATAGCTGCCTGGATTTCACAACATGGGCTTTCTTTTGAAATTTCTTTGACCATGTAGTGTAGATAAATAAATACTCTTAGCAGACTGGATTTGAGGCATACTAGTTTATTTGGTAGACAAAATTTAGTTTAGATTCTGAATTTGTTGAATATGTGACAATTCCTTCATTCTCAAGTGCAATAGATCCTTTGTGGTAGTAAGAATTCATATTATTGTGTTGTTTACTCCTGTTTAAGTTTTTCATTCTCATTGTTCTGACCGGTTACCATTTTGGTTTGCAAAAAGGTACCAACAGGGTGCATTTCATCAGGAACTTGATCACAGAGGTCGCTGGGTTTGCTCCATATGAGAAGCGTATCACTGAGCTTCTCCATCTCCCTCTCATCTTCCTTTGCTCGCTATTGCTGCTCCGAATTATACATGTTGGCAAAGAGATGTCCCTGTTTCCTCAGTACTATGCACTGTTATATTTATGTGGTTGTCTTTGTGTGCATCTTATTTTAAAACCAAGTGAGACACCTCCATCCCCTACATCTTGACGATCCCTCTAGTAGTGTATATTTGAGTTGTCCTCACTACCTCCTGCCCCTAGATTTGTAATTGCTTTTGTTGCCTGCTCATTTAATTAATTAAAATTGCATGTGTGCGTGTAAGTATGGCTGTGAGAACGAGATCAATGGTGCCTTCCACCAAACAGATTGAACTTTTAATGCTTGCTACGCATGCTTGTGTACCTAAACATTTTGTACATTTGTTGTTGTTGTTGACCATGCAGTCCAAAAAACACACTTCTTTTCTTTTCGTGTGTAACAGCCAAGATGACATGCTTTACACTTACAATTCGTGTTGACTAAATCCGAGCAAGTCTCCTGTAGTTCCACCATAAGTAACACTCTGCAGGTGCAGCTCAAATCTTGCTCTATTTCTTTTTTTGTGTTGGCTCGATCAGGTTTCTCCCAAATCTAGTTGATCAGATATCATCATGCTATCTTGTTCCTTTCAGTATGTGCCCACATATATTTAAGCTGCACCTGATTATATATAGGCATAGCACGGGCTCGGGCTTTTAAGCATGCCACATCTCGTTGTGTTTATGTAGCCACCATGTTACATGTTCTGTACTTACAGTTCCTGGCAATGTATTCAAGCCTGTGAACACATATATTTACACGTATCCCTGTTTATATCAAGGCCTCCCTAGTAGGTTATCTACTGAGTGGCAAACAGTTAGATCTCATACTGATGAAATGAACTAGTTCTTCTTATATGCTGCATTCAGATTCGTCATGTGATTATTAGTTATTTTTAACAAATGCTAGACCTAGCATGTGTACACTCTAATCTCTACTGATGTTTGTCTTTGTGTTCAGGAGCTCCATGTCTACAAAATTTGAAGTTCGAAACCATATAGCTCTACTCAGCAAAGAGTCGTCTCTTCTATTTGATTGTAATAGAATGTAAATATCGTAATATTGTAATAGTAGGCATTTCTGGGTTGTAATAACTATGTACATATTGTAGTAGACTTAGTTAGATTTATTTGATGAACTACATTTGTATTGTTCTGTGTGAAATATTTATTATGTTCGTGATTTGAAAATGTGTGGAATGGAAACCTAACTTGTGGGATTCACTTATGAAAATAATCGAAGTAGTTTTGAATTTTCTGTCAAGTGGGCCCAATGTGTGAGAAGATGACAAGTGGGACCAGCTCCAAAATATAATGGCCCAAACAATGTTAAAAGGCCCTATCCCAGAAATAAATAAAAGGCTGAAATGGGCTTGGCCCATGTAACTTACAGAAAAAATAAATATTAAAAAGGCTGAATTATTGGGCTCGGCCCATGTAAAACACCGAATTGGACCGGGCTGAATCTTGTCAATGACCTTTTCAATTGGTCGCAACTTTGCCACGTCAGATTGCCATGTCGGATTCGACGTGGCCTGGGTAAACAGTCAGTGACAAAAACAGAAGGTCATGGAATCCATGACCTTTTGTTTTGGTCGTTGCCTTCCACGACCTTCTCACAGAGAAGGTCGTTAATTTCACTTTACGACCGCCATATTTTGACCATCTGTTTTGGTCACAAAAAGGTCGCAAATTAAAAATGATGACCTTTTAGTGACCAATAGTGATGGTCGCAAGTTGACATATTTCTTGTAGTGCATCTATGGACTGGTGCAAGCATCTCGGAGTTGGAATATACGCTTTGATGAGTTGATCAAAGCATATGGTTCTATACAGACTTTTGGAGAAGCCTGTATTTACAAGAAAGTGAGTGGGAGTTTTATAGCATTTCTAAAACTTTATGTAGATGACATATTGTTGATTGGAAATGATATAGAAATTCTGGATAGCATAAAAGGATACTTGAATAAGAGTTTTTCAAAGAAAGACCTCGGTGAAGCTCCTTACACATTGAGCATCAAGATCTATATATAGAGATAGATCAAGACGCTTGATAAGATTTTTCAATGAGTACATACCTTGATAAGATTTTGAAGTAGTTCAAAATGGAACAGTCAAAGAAGGAGTTCTTTCCTGTGTTGCAAGGTGTGAAGTTGAGTAAGACTCAAAACCTGACCATGGCAGAAAATAGAAAGAGAATGAAAAAGCATTCCCTATGCCTTAGTCATAGGTTCTATAAGTATGCTATTCTATGTACCAGACCTATTGTATACCTTTCTCTGAGTTTGGCAAGGGAGTACAATTTTGATCTAGGAGTGGATCACTGGACAGCGGTCAAGAATATCCTTAGTAAGGACTAAGGAAATGTTTCTCGGTTATGGAGGTGATAAAAGAGATCGTTGTAAAGAGTTACATCGGTGCAAGCTTTTACACTGATCCAGATAACTCTAAATCTCAATCTGGATACATATTGAAAGTGGGAGCAATTAACTAGAGTAGCTCCGTGCAGAGCATTATAGACATAGAATATTTGCAAAATACATACGGCTCTGAATGTGATAGACCCGTTGACTAAACTTCTCTCACGAGAAAAACATGATCATACCTTAGTACTCTTTGGGGTATTAATCACATAGATATGTGAACTAGATTATTGACTCTAGTAAACCCTTTTGGGTGTTGGTCACATAACGATGTGAACTATGGGTGTTAATCACATACAGGTGTGAATATTGGTGTTAAATCACATGGTGATGTGAACTAGATTATTGACTCTAGTGCAAGTGGAAGACTGAAGAAAATATGCCCTAGAGGCAATAATAAATTTATTATTTATTTCCTTATTTCATGATAAATGTTTATTATTCATGTTGGAATTGTATTAATTAGAAACATAATACATGTGTGAATACATAGACAAACAGAGTGTCACTAGTATGCCTCTACTTGACTAGCTCGTTGATCAAAGATGGTTATGTTTCCTAGCCATAGACATGAGTTGTCATTTTATTAACGGGGTCGCATCATTAGGAGAATGATGTGATTGACTTGACCCATTCCGTTAGCTTAGCACTTGGTCGTTTAGTATTCTGCTATTGCTTTCTTCATGACTCATACATGTTCCTATGACTATGATATTATGCAACTCCCGTTTACCGGAGGAACACTTTGTGTTCTACCAAACGTCACAACATAACTGGGTGATTATAAAGGTGCTCTACAGGTGTCTCTGAAGGTACTTGTTGGTTTGGCTGAAGGAAATATGCCCTAGAGGCAATAATAAAGTTATTATTTATTTCCTCATATCATGATGAATGTTTATTATTCAAGCTAGAATTGTATTAACCGGAAACATGATACATGTGTGAATACATAGACAAACTTAATGTCACTAGTATGCCTCTACTTGACTAGCTCATTAATCAAAGATGGTTATGTTTCCTAACCATAGACATGTGTTGTCATTTGATTAACGAGATCACATCATTAGGAGAATTATGTGATTGACTTGACCCATTCCATTAGCCTAGCACTTGATCATTTAGTATGTTGCTATTGCTTTCTTCATGACTTATACAAAGTTCCTACAACTATGAGATTATGCAACTCCCGTTTACCGGAGGAACACTTTGTGTGCTACCAAACGTCACAATGTAACTGGGTGATTATAAAGGAGCTCTACAGGTGTCTCCAAAGATAGATGTTGAGTTGGCGTATTTCGAGATTAGGTTTTGTCACTCCGATTGTCTGAGAGGTATCTCTGGGCCCTCTCGATAATGCACATCACTATAAGCCTTGCAAGCAATGTGGCCAATGAGTTGGTTACAGAATGATGCATTACGTAACGAGTAAAGAGACTTGCCGGTAACGAGATTGAACTAGGTATTGGATACCGACCATCGAACCTCGGGCAAGTAACATACCGATGACAAAGGGAACAACGTATGTTGTTATGCGGTTTGACCGATAAAGATCTTCGTAGAATGTGTAGGAGCCAATATGAGTATCCAGGTTCCACTATTGGTTATTGACCGGAAACAGTTCTAGGTCATGTCTACATAGTTCTCGAACCCGCAGGGTCCGCACGCTTAAAGTTACGATGACAGTTTCATTATGAGTTTATATGTTTTGACGTACCGAAGGTTGTTCGGAGTCCTGGATGTGACACGGACATGACGATGAGTCTCGAAATGGTCGAGACATAAAGATTGATATATTGGAAGCCTACATTTGGATAACGGAATCGTTCCGGGAGAAATTGGGATTTTTTTGGAGTACCGGGGGGTTACCGGAACCCCCCCCCCCCAGGGGATAATGGGCCTACATGGGTCATGAGGGAGAAGAGGAGGGCCGGCCAGGGTAGGCCGCGCGCCCCCTCCCCCTAGTCCAAATAGGACAAGGAGGGGGGGGGGGCGGCGCCCCCCTTTCCTCTTTCCCCTCCCCCCTTTCCTTCTCCACCAAGGCAAGAGGGGGGAGTCCTACTAGGACTCCTCCAGGCGCATCCCTAGGGGGCCGGCCGCACCTCCCCCCTCCCTCCTTTATATACAGGGGCAGGGGGGCACCTCTAGATACAAAAGTTGATCTTCGTGATCGTTCCTTAGCCGTGTGCGGTGCCCCCCCCCACCATATTCCACCTCGGTCATATCGTTGCAGTGTTTAGATGAAACCCTGCGTCGGTAGAACATCATCATCGTCACCAGCGGTCGTGCTGACGGAACTCATCCCCGACACCCTGCTGGATCGGAGTTCGGGGATCGTCATCGAGCTGAACGTGTGCTGAACTCGGAGGTTCCGCACGTTCGGTGCTTGGATCGGTCGCATCGTGAAGACGTACGACTACATCAACCGCGTTGTCATAACGCTTCCGCTTACGGTCTACAAGGGTATGTAGAAAACACTCTCCCCTCTCGTTGCTATGCATCACCATGATCTTGCGTGTGCGTAGGAAAATTTTGAAATTACTACGTTCCCCAACAATGGCATCCGAGCCAGGTTTTATGCGTTGATGTTATATGCACGAGTAGAACACAAGTGAGTTGTGGGCGATACAAGTCATACTGCTTACCAGCATGTCATACTTTGGTTCAGCGGTATTGTTGGATGAAGAGGCCCGGACCGACATTACGCGTACGCTTACGCGAGACTGGTTTTACCGCCGTGCTTCGCACACAGGTGACTAGCGGGTGTCTGTTTCTCCAACTTTAGTTGAACCGAGTGTACCTACGTCCGGTCCTTGCGAAGGTTAAAACAACACTAACTTGATGAACTATCATTATGGTTTTAATGCGTAGGTAAGGACGGTTCTTGCTCAGCCCATAGCAGACACGTAAAATTTGCAACAACAAAGTAGAGGACGTCTAACTTGTTTTTGCAGGGCATGTTGTGATGTGATATGGTCAAGACGTGATGCTATATTTTATTGTATGAGATGATCATGTTTTGTAACCGAAGTTATCGGCAACTGGCAGGAGCCATATGGTTGTCGCTTTATTGTATGAAATGCAAACGCCCTATAATTGCTTTACTTTATCACTAAGCGGTAGCGATAGTCGTAGAAGCAATAGATGGCGTAACGACAATGATGCTACGATGGAGATCAAGCCGCCGGTGATGATGGTGATCACGACGGTGCTTCAGAGATGGAGATCACAAGCACAAGATGATGATGGCCATATCATATCACTTATATTGATTGCATGTGATGTTTATCCTTTATGCTTCTTATCTTGCTTTGATTGATGGTAGCATTTTAAGATGATCTCTCACTAAATTATCAAGAAGTGTTCTCCCTGAGTATGCACCGTTGCGAAAGTTCTTCGTGCTGAGACACCACGTGATGATCGGGTGTGATAGGCTCTACGTTCAAATACAATGGGTGCAAAAAGTTGCACACGCGGAATACTCAGGTTAAACTTGACGAGCCTAGCATATATAGATATGGCCTCGGAACACGGAGACCGAAAGGTCGAACGTGAATCATATAGTAGATATGATCAACATAGTGATGTTCACCATTGAAACTACTCCATCTCACGTGATGATCGGACATGGTTTAGTTGATTTGGATCACGTGATCACTTAGATGACTAGAGAGATGTCTGTCTAAGTGGGAGTTCTTAAGTAATATGATTAATTGAACTTAAATTTATCATGAACTTAGTACCTAATAGTATTTTGCTTGTCTATGTTTGTTATAGATAGATGGCTCGTGTTGGTGTTCCGTTGAATTTTAATGCGTTCCTTGAGAAAGCTAAGTTGAAAGATGATGGTAGCAATTACACGGACTGGGTCCGTAACCTGAGGATTATCCTCATTGCTGCACAAAAGATTTACGTCCTGGAAGCACCGCTAGGTGACAGGCCTGCTGCAGATGCAACTGACAACGTTAAGAACGTCTGGCAGAGCAAAGCTGATGACTACTCGATAGTTCAGTGTGCCATGCTTCACGGCTTAGAACCGGGTCTTCAACGATGTTTTGAACGTCATGGAGCATATGAGATGTTCCAAGAGTTGAAGTTAATATTTCAAGCAAATGCCCGGATTGAGAGATATGAAGTCTCCAATAAGTTCTATAGCTGTAAGATGGAGGAGAATAGTTCTGTCAGTGAACACATACTCAAAATGTTCGGGTATAATAATCACTTGATTCAACTGGGAGTTAATCTTCCTGATGATAGTGTCATTGATAGAATTCTTCAATCACTGCCACCAAGCTACAAGAGCTTCGTGATGAACTATAATATGCAAGGGATGGACAAGACTATTCCGGAGCTCTTCGCAATGCTAAAAGCTGCGGAGGTAGAAATCAAGAAGGAGCATCAAGTGTTGATGGTCAACAAGACCACCAGTTTCAAGAAAAAGGGCAAAGGGAAGAAGAAGGGGAACTTCAAGAAGAACATCAAACAAGTTGCTGCTCAAGAGAAGAAACCCAAGTCTGGACCTAAGCCTGAGACTGAGTGCTTCTACTGCAAGCAGACTGGACACTGGAAGCAAAACTGCCCCAAGTATTTGGCGGATAAGAAGGATGGCAAAGTGAACAAAGGTATATGTGATATACATGTTATTGATGTGTACCTTACTAATGCTCGCAGTAGTACCTGGGTATTTGATACTAGTTCTGTTGCTAATATTTGCAACTCGAAACAGGGACTACGGATTAGGCGAAGATTGGCTAAGGACGAGGTGACAATGCGCGTGGGAAATGGTTCCAAAGTCGATGTGATCGCGGTCGGCACGCTACCTCTACATCTACCATCGGGATTAGTTTTAGACCTGAATAATTGTTATTTAGTGCCAGCGTTGAGCATGAACATTATATCTGGATCTTGTTTGATGCGAGATGGTTATTCATTTAAATCAGAGAATAATGGTTGCTCTATTTATATGAGTAATATCTTTTATGGTCATGCACACTTACAGAGTGGTCTATTTTTATTAAATCTCGATAGTAGTGATACACATATTCATAATGTTGAAGCCAAAAGATGAAGAGTTGATAATGATAGTGCAACTTATTTGTGGCACTGCCGTTTAGGTCATATCGGTGTAAAGTGCATGAAGAAAATCCATACTGATGGACTTTTGGAATCACTTGATTATGAATCACTTGGTACTTGCAAACCGTGCCTCATGGGCAAGATGACTAAAACGCCACAAGTTGATCTTTGTGATCGTTCCTTAGCCGTGTGCGGTGCCCCCCTGCACCATATTCCACCTCGGTCATATCGTTGCAGTGTTTACGCGAAACCCTGCGTTGGTAGAACATCATCATCGTCACCACATCGTTGTGCTGACGGAACTCATCCCCAACACCCTGCTGGATCGGAGTCCGGGGATCATCATCGAGCTGAACGTGTGCTGAACTCAGAGGTGCCGTACGGTCGGTGCTTGGATCGGTCGGATCGTGAAGACGTACGACTACATCAACTGCGTTGTCATAACGCTTCCGCTTACGGTCTACAAGGGTATGTAGACAACACTCTCCCCTCTCGTTGCTATGCATCACCATGATCTTGCGTGTGCGTAGGAAAATTTTGAAATTACTACGTTCCCCAACATTGGCGTATTCCGAGATTAGGATTTGTCACTCCGATTGTCGGAGAGGTATCTCTAGGCCCACTCGGTATTGCACATCACTATAAGCCTTGCAAGCACTGTAGCTAATGAGTTAGTTATGGGATGATGTATTACAGAATGAGTAAAGAGACTTGCCGGTAACGAGATTGAACTAGGTATTGAGATACCAACGATCGAATCTCGGGCAAGTAACATACCGATGACAAAGGGAACAACGTATGTTGTTATGCGGTTTGACCGATAAAGATCTTCGTAGAATATGTGGGAGCCAATATGAGCATCCAGGTTCCGCTATTGGTTATTGACCGGAGATGTGTCTCGGTCATGTCTACATAGTTCTCGAACCGGTAGGGTCATGTCTACATGAGTTTATGTGTTTTGATGTACCGAAGGTAGTTCGGAGACCCGGATGAGATCGGGTACATAACGAGGAGTTTCTAAATGGTCGAGACGTAAAGATCGATATATTGGACGACTATATTTGGACATCGGAAAGGTTCCGAGTGATTCGGGTATTTTTCGGAGTACCGGAGAGTTACGGGAATTCGCTGGGGAGTAGATTGGCCTTATTGGGCTTTAGGGGAAAGAGAGAGGGGAGGCTGCATGCCCCCCAAAGGCCTAGTCCGATTTGGACTAGGGGGAGGGGCGGCGCCCCCTCCTTCCTTCTCTTCTCTTTTCCCTTTCCTTCTCTCCTACTCCTACTACTTGGAAGGGCTCCTAGTTCTACTAGGAAAGGAGGAATCCTACTCCCGGTGGGATTAGGACTCCCCTAGGGCGTGCCATAGAGATGGCTGGCCCTCCCCCTCCTCCACTCCTTTATATACGGGGAGAGGGGCACCCCTTGGAAAAACAACAATTGATCTCTTGATCTCTTAGCCGTGTGTGGTGCCCCCCTCCACCATATTCAACCTCGGTAATATCATAGCGGTGCTTAGGCGAAGCCCTGCGTCAGTAGTATCATCAACACCATCATCACGCTGTCATGCTGACGGAACTCTCCCGCAAAGCTCTGCTAGATCGGAGTTCGTGGGACGTCATCGACCTGAACGTGTGTTGAACTTGGAGGTGTCGTACGTTCGGTACTTGATCGGTCGGATCGTGAAGACGTATGACTACATCAACCGCGTTGTGCTAATGCTTCCACTTTCGGTCTACGAGGGTACGTGGACACACTCTCCCCTCTCGTTGCTATGCATCACCATGATCTTGTGTGTGCGTAGGAAAATTTTGAAATTACTACGTTCCCCGACATGGGGTTGGTCGCCGGTGGTGAGGTGCTCCAGCGTGGTGGCATGGAGATGCGGGAAAGACCGGTGAGCTCCGGGACGCCGGCTGCCTCTTTTGCCGCCATGGAGGAGGCGCGCATGGGTAGCAGGTCCATGTGAGAGCCTATGGAGAGAGAGGGGGGGGGGGGGAGAGTGACGGGGGAGACGAAGGATTTGGGGGACGAGATGGTAATTCCAAGGCTCTTCAACAACCATGTAGTTAGTAGCAGCGCGGGTTTATAGCCCTCGTTACTACTATCAACTTAGTAGTAGTGCGGGTTGATACCCCTCACTACTACTATGGCCTGTCCCGGAGTGGCACTATAGAGACCACTTAGTATTAGCGAGGGGTATAAACCCGCGCTACTACTATAACCCTCGCTACTAGTAAGTAGCAGTAGCGAGGGTTATAAACCCACGCTACTAGTAAGCGTCTACCTATAAGCTTTTTCCTAGTAGTGCGGGGGAGGCAGCGGAGGAGAGTGGACTTTTCACTCAACCGCCGATAAGTGGAGTAAATATAGGGAGGCCGGGCGCGGCTGAGGATAATTATCCTCCACTACGGTGGATTGGGGATCAGTTAGGTGCTGCTTAGAAGAGTAAAACAGAATTTTTACTCCTCTAACCAGTTATAGGGAATCGGTTAGAAATGCCCTTACTAAATTGTTCATCCTTAGTCTGTGTGAAAAATGCTAAATGAAGAGTGAAAATGTTGTGCACTGTAAGTTTTCTGTGATTTATGTGTTCGTTTGCCGGAAACCAAATGCGGTTATGACTAAGGTTGGAAAATTCATATGCTTGTGATGATATATGGCATATCTTGTTCCTCTTTTGCGAATGAGGCTGCAACTAATATGTTTCCACCAGAAACTTGGGTTTGTAGTGTGTTTCACAGATTGTTGCAGTATGTATTAAGGACTCATGGCATAACACAAGGATATTCTTTCTGCTTACATTTTGTAAATCCAACCTTGACATGCTGCAGCAAACGTGCAGATTTACTTCGATCCTAGTTTTCTAGCGTTTAGGCCAAGAGTTTGGTGCGCTAAGATTTTCCTAACACCGTGTTTGGGCATACGCTGCACACGCTCTCATCATTTCTGCACCATACACTAAAGGGCCTCAAGACACAGACCAGCAACATCAACATCGACAATGGCCCTGTGAAAAGGATGATCTATTTTGAACAGGGCATGCACTGCCGTGGAGCAGACCAACAGCTAGCGCTTCTTCTGCGGAGAGCTGCTGGAGAAAAGTCGCACCCTAGGCTAGCTACAACATTTTGGTTCATTCGTGTCCATCCACCTTGCAAAAAGATTCTTGTTGGTTAAAAAGGAAAATCAGGTTTCGATAAATGGTAGCACAGTGTCGTTGTTCAAAGATAATTAAGCTCGTTGAAAGGGATAAATGTATAATCACACAATGAAGCACGCACAAAGATAAACTGCCCCTTTCCCGTCAGCACCGAAGTCTTACGGATACCGGTCAGTCAGTCAGCCACGCGCTCTAATTTCATACATCGGGAAAGAAAGATGAAAAGGAAGGATGCATCTCAAAGAGGCAGCAAAAAAGCGGCACTCAAGTAGAAGCAGTAAGCTTCAACAGCACACGTTGGGAGCGCCATCATTCAACAGCACACGTTTCACAACGGATTCCAGAATTTCATACTTGATCAGGGATACTCTGGTAGCAATGCATGCCGGGATCATCCAACGCCAACTTTGACTTACAAAGGCAATGTAATGTGATCAGAGTTTTCAAACTTTTTTTTTTAAATCCTAGCGGAGTTTAGTACAACATAACCCATTTCATAGAACTTAGCCGAAAAAACAAACACCATATGTCTACGCGCTGAAAAGATCAGAAAGTATTAATATGCAAATATATATTATTCTATGACTATTTATGACCTGGATAAGTCATATAACACCTACAGCCGGATGCCTACCCCCCCCCCCCCCCCAAAACGCCCGGCGGACGGCTCAAAAGTGCTTGGCCACTCTCAAAGTTGGATAGGAGAGGCAATTCAGATAAGCTAAATTACTTTATCTTGTCATCATTTGCACATGCTTGTTATTTGTTGCATTCTCATTATCACACATACACTAGTAGAGGAACGGCCTTTAGTCCCGGTAGGGAAGGGCCTTTAGTCCTGGTTCACCAACTGAGATAAATAAATCGAGACTAAAGGCCTCCACCCTTTAGTCCCGGTTGGCCACGACCCGGGACTAAATCCCTGCCACGTGGCCGGCAGCGCGCGCCGGGGGCTGGCGACCTTTAGTCCCAGTTGGTGCTACCAACCGGGACTAAAGGTTTAGGGGTTTACGGGTTTAGGGTTTTAGGGTTTATGCTTTATTTTTCCTTTTCATTTTATATTTTCCATTTAATTCTTTTTCATTTCAAAAATATTTTACGCTACTACTTACTGTACACGTCATGCATATATAATAGAATTTCTCGTACGCCCAAGCACACACACACACATACACATATATATACAATTTGGTATATACAATTTCTCCTACAATTTGCAGATCATTACATGCAGGTATTAGGTGTGTGTATATATATTAGATCATGATAAAAAAATTATGTTTTGTTTACGTATCCAAAGATGTTTTGCATCTCTGCTCCTTTCAGTCATAAAGTGAATGTTTTGCAAATGTAGTATACATATAAATTATTCCCCTTTTCATGCATCATGCACTTTACGAGAATAGAATTCAATCAGATGATAATCAAGCATGATAATGGTATTGAAACTAGAATTAAAGAGATGCACGGATGTAGCTAGTACTACTTAATTACCTTGGGCCATCGCCATCTCACCTTTGGTTCCCATGCACCGACAATATCTTGGATGAACTTTCTCCAAACCCTGCCCGACAAAGAAAATAAATAAGAAGTTATTAATTACTTGATATCATGAAATGAACTAAAGAGGCCGACATAGTGCGATAATGATTGAAATTACCTGTCGAGCATCAAAACCAGGCTCGTGTATTCTTTGGGTTCTCTACCTAGTGAGTCCAGGGCTTCAGCAGTTCCCTCGTCAACTCTAATGATTAGCAGGATCCAGTGGAAACTGCGCACACGTTTGTATAAGCGAGCATGCATAACTCATCAACTAATCTTAACATCGAGTAAGCAAAATAGAATTTGTAGTACAAGACAGTATCACTCACTTAAAGTTGTAAGGAAATAGTATTTCTGGTCTGGTATTTAGTTCCTTCAAAAACATTAGCAAATTTTCCTCTCTGTGTTTTTCGTGGTTATTTAACATGGTTTCAGTAATGGTATTTGGGTCAATGAACCCAATGCCATGGACTCCATCTCTTTTTGATTCAAAAATCTTCATTCTGCACAATACCACACAAAAGAATATAGTAAGGATAATTACAGGCAATGAACGAGCTAAGAAAGAGACTTAAATTACTGAAAGAAATTATGTACAGACAATAGCAACTGACGATAGATTTGTCGAGTGTGTCTTGATTGAATAACTGGAAAAAAATTGGAAACTCAATCCACGCATCCTTTCCATTGAAGTAATGCTCTGACTTGACTTTCACCATGAGGCTCTCTCACGTGGCCTTTATTTCTCTCAAGTACCAATCATGCAATCTGCACATTTGCCTTGATAGAAGCAGGACCTCATCAGGCCTGGCCAGGGTTCCCGGGGACATATTTCCATGAAAAATCTGTAGCCATGGGGAGTTCCTCGGTGCCTACGAGTTGCTAAAAAGTGAGACCAAATTCTTTAGCAAGAGAGCTGGTTACCGCCTTATCGATACTCACCTTGAGCGGGGGGGGGGGGGGGTCGATTGCACTGCCCGTTCTCCGAGCTGGGGAACAATTTTCCTGCTTTTATTACTACTTGTAAGGCGGGGGGAGGGGGGTCGACTACATATTTTTTTGTTGATGATATGACTTGCTAATAGAGCATTCATAGTCTAATCGTCTTTTCTCCACAGCTGATTACCCACAAGTATAGGGGATTGTTTGTATCCTTCTTCGATAAATAAGAGTGTCGAACTCAAGGAGGAGTTAAAGGTAGAACAAATATTCCCTCAAGTTCTATTGACCACCAATACAACTCTACGCACATTTGACATTTGCTTTACCAAAAATAAGTATGAAACTATTTTGCAAGTATAAAACTACGAGTACTTTGCGAGAATAAAACTACGAATAAATTACAAGATAATAAAAGTGGGTAGCTTTTGTCAACAAGAAAGTCATTTGTCCTTAAGCAATCGATAACAAGTACTGGTAATCATTCTTGTAATTTTGTATGAAGGAGAGGCATGAGCTAACATACTTTCTCTACTTGGATCATATGCACTTATGCTTGGACCCCTAGCAAGCATCTGCAACTACTAAAGATTATTAGAGTCGTGAAAGCCAACCATAGCATTAAGTATCAAGTCCTCTTTACTCCCATACACCATAACCCATTTATCCGCGTTCAGGCTCCTGTCACCTCCGCAACACCAATAATAAGCAAACCATGAACATATTGCAACACTCTACAGTGGGGGCTCCTCCGTTTGGGCGACCCGGAGGGCATAGTAGGACAGTACCATAAATAAAATATACAATCATACGAACTAAGATCACGGTTAACCCATAGGACAAAACGGATCTACTCAAACATCATAGGATAGCCAAATATCATTGGGAAATAATATATGGAGTTGAGCACCATGTTTAAGTAGAGATTACAGCGGGGAGAAAGGGTGTTACACCGCTGCATAGAGGGGGAGAGTATTTGTGTTAACGATAGCAAGATTGTTGATGTACATCGCCATCACGATCCTAGCCCTGACGACATTCCGTCGCCACCGGGAGAGAGGGGGAGAGAGCCCCCCTCCTTCTTTTTATTCCTTGGCCTCCCCCTAGATGGGAGGAGAGTTCTCCCTCTGGTCCATGGCCTGCATGGCGGCGGAGGGGCGGGAGCTCCTCCGAGATTGGATCTCCCTCTCTGTTCTCCTTTGTTTTGCATTCCCTAGATCTGGCCCTTCACCGTTTCTTAAACTCCGATTGCGCTGGAATTTTTACATGATTTGTTTCCATAAATTATCTTTCTTGCACCCGAAGAAGGCCCCAATCGACTTACAAGGAGGGCATAAGACACCGGGGCACGCCAGGGGTGCCCGGCGCGCCCTGGTGGGTTGTGGTCACTGTGGGCCCCCGTTTGCGGTGATTCCAACTCCCAAAAATCACATATATTCCAAATAATTCTCCATAAATTTGTATCGCATTTGGACTTCGCTTGATATTGATTTTGTGTGAAATTAAAAACATGCAACAAACAAGAACTGACACTGAGCACTGGATCAATAGGTTAGTCCAAATAAATCATATAAAATGTTGCCAAAAGTGTATAAAAGTTGTATAATATTGGCATGAAACAATCAAAAGTTATAGATACGACGGAGATATATCAACAGCCGGTTTAGCAAGATCCACAAAGTGTTGTACGACTTTCTCAGGTATTTCCTCCTTTGGCGGCGGGGGCGGTTTCAGTGCAAAATGAGCCTTCACTTCTGAAGCCACTTGGGTTGTGGTTTCCTCCTCAGTCATCTCATAAGCCAACTTCTTTTTGGCATGAGGCTGGGGTTTCCTCTTTGGTGCTCCATTTCGTTTGGGAGTCCGCTGACGCTGCATAGATCGATATTGCGGACTCGCGATGGGCTCTGTCTCGGGATGGGGTGGAGTTGGCTGACACGGCGGAGATCGATATGGGGCGGACTTGCGCTGCGCTCTGTCTCGAGGTGGGGTGCAGTCGGCTGACACGACGGACTTGGAGGAGTCAGTGGCCTTGGCGCCGAGTTTGGAAAGACGATGCATTCGTTTCTCCATACAATGAGACCAGTATGACTTCTCCCAGTGTCTGCTCCCCTTGAACTCCAGGAAAGTCAAGCCTAGTGAGTCATATCCCGACATAACTTCATCCACCCCGACACGAGCATAGCCAGCTGGAATCGGATTGCCATGGATGGTTGCTTCAGGTTCATTTGGTAAAGCAAAGCCGACCGCCACCTTCATGGATATGTTCTTATTAGCAAAATCCAGCAGCCGAACAACATCGAGCCGGAAATAAAGCAAAAAGAAAACCCGATGCCGCATGCCTCGCGACAGTAACTCCACCAGATAGCTACTAACCCTATGTCAGAGTACGACATAAAAACAAAAAATACACAGCTCCTAGGCTACGCCTTTAAGAAGGAATCGCCGCACATGCGCCTTTGATGGCGAGTCCAACACAAGTTTGAACTCTAGATTCTCATCCCCGAAGGCAAGCTTCAGGACATGACGCAGGCGCGCATCAACATAGCCTGATCAGAGATTTTGTGTTTCCACCGGAGTGCATAAAGTCATCATTGAAGCCGAATGTACCATCATCCCTTATCCGGCTGTCGATGCCTCGATAACCAGATAATTCTAGAGAAGACACGGGAAGTCAGACATCACATGTCGCCTGTCTCCCGACACTATCACGCCACCTTCGATCCAATAGCAACAGGCTAGACATGAGACCTTCACCAAAGCCACCATGCAGCACGTGCTGGTAGCAGGTATGACTTGACGCCCCTGCATGAGTCATCATTCATAGCATCCGCCGGAGGCTTCACCTGCCGGTGACAAGCACTGCCTAACGACTCCGAAGGAGATGCATGTGTCACCGACCGAGCCGCATCGAACCCAATCTGTTGATGGAGCGGACGTCTCATACCACCACCAGCCTCAGAAAAGGTCCTCACCACCTCGAGATGCAGACTCCAAGTCTCCCACACGACCCCAGAGTTTGCCGCCGCGGAAGAAGACGGGCCACCGCCCCGATTTTGGGCGCTACAACAAGCACCTACCGCTGCGCCAGCCGCTGTCATCGCCCATACAACTACAACCGATGCCATGACCGTCAGATCCGGGAAACAGGTCTCGAACCCCTCACGCACCGCCCCCATGGACACTCGCGCTCGACCTGTCGTCGTGCCGACGAGTAGGCCACCACCAGATGCGCCGCCCCGGTCTCTGCTGCCATTTTCAAGCCATTGCAGATCTCAATCGGGACAACACATGAGCACCATGCACGCGTACTGATCCGATATCTGTTGGGTACGCGAGCGCCGTTGTAGCTAGCGCCAGCTGCACCCGCGGCCCCGTTGCCAAGCTGCAACCACGCGTCCTTTCGCAACCCAGCTCGCGGCGCCCAGATCGGGCCCACCGCCCAACCGAGCCGCTATGCTCAACTGTCACCGGCGAGCACCTTGCACCGGGCCGCAGGAGCGCCATCGCGCTGGAGACCAAGGCCGTCGGCTGCCACCTACCGACGAGCGAGCTCCCCAACTCGTTGCATCCACCACCGCGTGGAGAGACCCCGCCGCCACCTAGAACAAACAACAAATATTGTGCGGCGCCCCCTTCTATAGTTTACACCTCCGGTCATATTCACGTAGCGCTTAGGCGAAGCCCTGCGCAGATCACTTCACCATCACCGTCACCACATCGTCGTGCTGACGGAACTCCCCCTCGACACTTTGCTGGATCAAGAGTTCGAGGGACGTCATCTAGCTGAACGTGTGCAGAACTCGGAGGTGTCGTACGTTCGGTGCTTAATCGGTCGGAACGAGAAGAAGTTCGACGACATCAACCGCGTTGTTAAACGCTTCTGCTTACGGACTACGAGGATACGTGGACACACACTCCCCCTCTTGTTGCTATGCATCTCATAAAAAGATCTTGCGTGAGCGTAGGAAATTTTTTGAAATTGTATGCTACGTTCCCCAACAGTGGTAGAGCTTCGCCCGCGGTAGTCGCCGGCAACAACGAGGGGAGCACGGGGTGTAGGTTCCCAGGGTGCTGCCGGAGGATGGGGCCGCCGCTCATGTTTCCCCTGGGGATGGAGTGACGTGGAGCCGATCCGCTTTTTTTGTGCCTGAGATCACCTTCCTTGAGGTCTCCCTATGTCAACCTAAAACCATTCTTGAAATAGGGGCATACAACCTCATTGATAGAGATGGCAGTGTGACCACCACAAACCAACTGCATAACCGATGCGCATAAGCAGGGGTAAATCCCATGTCAAGTAGGATATCTCAGAGAAAGGACCAGCGAACATTAGTCATAGGCTTTTTCAAAGTCAACTTAAGAATAACCACCAATTGCTCCCAGCCATGGATATTATGAACTAGTTCGTGTAATGAGAGAATTTGCCAAGGATAAATTGGCCTTTAATAAAGGCAAATTGGGTCTGGTAAATAAGCCTGTGGGAGTCGGAGAGAACCTAACAACAAAAGCTTCGGAGGAAAATTTGATGAGAGCAACGAGTCTCAATAACTTGATACAGTCAACACCCTTGACCTTAGGAATGAGTGTCAGAATCGCATAGTTGAGGCATCTAATCTAACGTCAACGATATCAAGACCAAAACCTTCCATAATTTTATAAATCAAAAGCTTAAAAGTTCACTAGAACTTCTTAAAGAAAGAAATAGAGAAGAGCTATTTGCTTTAGCTGTACATTTCTCAAACAAAATATTCATATGCGATCTGAATGTAATGCAATGTGCCAACAAGATGGATCTGCCAAAGGTAGGTGTTCAGTTAGTAGCACAAGTTGGCACACACATACTCCTCAAAGTTTAAGAACTTTTTCTAATTAAGCTGAAAATGTACTTAATCACATCATTTGCATGTGGTTGCATTTTGGGTAACTAACTCAAGTGGTCCAGTGGAGTAATTTGTTGATGCTGGCAATCCACTGGTGTACTAGACATGTTAATTAAGAAGGACATGCAATGTTAATTAAGAAGGACATGCAAAATGATGGAGTAGTACATTGTATAGTGTTTTGGGTTGTATTTTGGCTAACTAACCCAAGTGGCCCATTAGAGTAATTTGTTGGCGTTGACAATCCACTGGTGTACTAGACAAGTTGAGAAGGCCATGGAAAATGATGAAGTAGTACAGGATGCTGAGTTTTAGGTTCTATTGTTGATCAAGTTGGCTGTGTTAATTAGTGCATAAATATAGTCAAGCTAGTTAGTGATTACTGAGTAGGACATGTGGTTTTGAGAGATAAGCAATTTAGAATTAAAAGAAGCAATACGATCTAGACAAAATTTTGCATCACAATCTTATTAAACCCGTTAAGATGCGCTAGAATGGTGGCCAACCAGCTACGCCATGTGGCGCATGCTGGTTGGTCACGCTGAGATTTTTTTTTAATGGTAGGGAGACTTTTTTGGGAGAAAAGTTTTTCTAGGCTTTTTCTTTATCCTTTTAAAATGATTGTGATGTTCATGTGACGCGAGAATTTTTTTTTTGACATAATGGTGAGATGCGCATAGCTTTCTCTCAAGCGGCCCGCAATGGCGGGCCAGAACCACTAGTATGCAGCAAAGGTTGCTCCTGGCGACAATGCTGCTCAGCCGAAAGGTGCCACGAAATATTCCAAGTTGCGTGTGCACCTATACAATAATGCGGTAACATGATCAAGTAGTTTAACGCCTTAACATCGTTGATGGGTCAAAGCAAATTTACAAATATAAGTCAACTATCCTCTTCTTGTGCCCTCCTGGATTTGTACTTTCCAGCCAGTTGGTTCTGAACAATTTTCTTTCATATGCACTTCTATTTCAAGCCACTCTCCTAGGGTGTATTTTTTTCCGAGAAGGAGGTTGAATCTCCCGGCCTATACACATCCTAGTGCATACAACTATTATTATTAATTATTAAGCAGAGTATAGAACAAAGGTAACCACGGCTGAACTTACAAGATATGAAATTAACAAATACGACTAAGTCAAATTCTTCCGCGTTAACGCCTTTAAGAAGGGATAAGCGTCATTGCATCATTATTATCAAGATCAGCCAATGAAGACCGGCACATCGGCAAATAGATAACATCTTCAACAAGGTAATGATGCAAATCGTCGTTGTTGTGCCTTACAGTAGAAGTTAGGATAAGAGTTTTCATCACAGACATGAAGTGGTGTTGCAATCAGCATCTTGATGAAGAATCATTTGATAGTCGCCAAATGGTATCGCATTGTTGTTGAACCTTACTGTATGCAATAACCCTCCAACACCAAATACCCAGAAATTGTGCCGTCAATTGAGCCTATTGTACAGTCACTCCAACATCCTTTACGAAGTCTCATAGTCACTCCAACAACTTGCAACCATCGTACGTCGAAGTGAAAGAAACTTCATCAAGCAACCATGCACGCATACTAGCTTTCTACATATACGAAAACCCATGATCTGGCACAAGCGATGGCGGAGCTTGTGCATCATTCCTTTTCTGGAGGCTGTGTTATTGGAGCATCTATCCTGTTACTAGGGGTTGCCGTCAATGATTGTTGTTGATGTCATTTGCATTCGCTGCAGCTGTTTTGTTAGTGGTTTTTTCTCCTTCTTTTCTTTAATATAAATTTGTAGCATGTATTCTCGATGTCTGGAGTAGCTCTCGAGACTGTGTTGGCAGAGAGGCCAGATGTAATTGGTATCTTTCTCAATATTAATATTTCTTCTTTATCGAAAAAATATATCGAGGTTGTCACTGCGATAGAACTTAGTTAATCCTCAAGACATGTATTGTTGAGGTATCTCTCTCCGAACTACCAGTTTCAGATCACAACTCTCTCTAGTGGATTGAATTGAAAAGGCATGAGATCTTTTGAGATCCGAGCGTTGATGTCAACTCAAAAGTAAGCCAAGCACTCGAGAGAAAAAGGCGTGCAGAATGGAAAACAGGAACATGCGGGTCACTGCCGAATCAAATGTGCAACAGAATGGCATCTTCTGACCAGCAACAGCCGGAAGTTCACACCAATATATAAGCAGGACAGGAAGGAAGCCAAGAAAGAAGAGAACACAAGAAGCCCAAGGGAGAGAGGTTTCAGGTACATATATATGACTTGGCCAGAAATCTACTTTCTCCACATATATAAGCTTGGACAGAAATTCATCACCGATATATGTACAAGTGATCAAAGGTCAAAGCTCTTGTTGTGTAGGCACTGATATATATGATGGAGCAACCAAAGCAGTGGCTCACAGAGACGGTAAGCACATCAATCTGCTCCTACTAATTACGTGTACATATAAACTAAAGTTGTACTAAACCAACGATAAGTAATATTGATGGCAGGGAGTAACTTTTATTGCAATGGCCAATGTCAGGAACAGTATGAGGAGGAGCTAGCTTACATGTACCAGGAAGAGGAGGAGCCGCTACGTGACCGTCAAGGCCAGTACTGCACGTCGTTCTATCCATCTCGCAGCTCCAATTTCCCGAGCTTTGGGGGCGAGAGCCCGAACGAGCTGGGGCAGCCATCTCCAGCTCCGTCGCCATCAGTCAACTTCCTCTCCTTTGGCGCTGGCCAGGCTAACACCCTCGACTTCTCCGCCTCCGAAGGAGCCTACGATGGACTCCAATTCCAGGGTACGAAGCAGCAGCTGCAGGCGCCCGAGAGGCAGGGAAGGGCGACGGCAAGCGCGCAAGAGCACGTCATCGCCGAGCGCAAGCGGCGGGAGAAGCTACAACTGCAGTTCGTGTCCCTGGCCACCATCGTCCCAGGCGTTAAGAAGGTACTTCCTCTGTTTCTTTTTAGTTCGCATGTAAGATTTTTCTGAAGTCAAATTTTATAGAGTTTGCTTGTGTTTACAGGAAAAATATCAACATCCACGATGCCAAATCTTTTTAGCTCGCATATAAGCATCATTAATTAATTTTTGTATTTTATAACTTTAATATTAGATTTGCGTATTTTTTAATATAAATTTGATCTAAAAACTTATACGCAGAGTAAAAAGAAACGGTGGGCGTATGTGACAAGATAACTTGGCAATGCCATCTGTGTGATCTGAATCTGATTAACCATTTTTAGGCAGACAGGATCTCTCTCCTTGGGAGCACCATCGACTACGTGAAGCAGCTGGAGGAGAAGGTGAAGACCATGGGAGAGCAAGGCCAGCAGAGGTCGCCAGAGTGCACCGTGTTCGAGAGCAAGTGCAGCATATCCGCCGCGGACAAGGACGACTCAGCAGGCCCCAGCAGGAGCAGCTCCGAGTCAGACGACGCCGAGTACTCGAACCCGGTGGACGTTGAGGCCAGCATCCGCGGGAACACGGTGCTCCTGAAAATCTGCTGCAAGGAGAGGAGGGGGGTGCTAGTGATGGTGCTCTCCGAGCTCGAGAACCAGGGCCTCTCCATCATAACCACCAACGTCCTACCGTTCACGGACTCCTCGCTCAACATCACCATCACCGCAAAGGCAAGCCCTCTCTGCCCTCCACTGCTCAGAAGATTACTTCCAAGAGGAAGAAGAATGCTCTCTTAGTATACTTCTAAACTTGTAAATAATGCATGCATGATCAGAAGGTTGACATGTGTTCAGTTTTGTACAGATCGATGATGGGTTTTCGTCTGCAGTTGAGCTGGTGAACAACCTGAAAATGGCTTTCAGAAGCTTCAAATGGAAGTATAGGTAGAATTAACGGAAGCGATCTGTATAAGTGATTAGGTCTTTCCCCCTTTACTTCTGAGTTTGATCATTGTATCCATTTCTGTGAGTGTTGTGTGAAGTTTGTAACCATCTCAGTTTACCTTTCCTGAGCAACTGGCTGAAGTGCTACTTTTTTCATTATAGAGAAGTTTAACATTTTTGTGACTAATCAGATTTCCTCTGATTCCTTCTTCCAATGTATTCTGTCGACAATAATATTCTACATACAAAAACCGTGTATAAATCACTGCAGAGAAAAGATTATATGCTGAGTGCGTGTGGCTTTGCTGAGTGCATTCCTTCGGGCACTCACCAAATGACCGCCTAAACTGAGTGCATATGATGGAGTAGTACATTGTACAGAGTTTTGGTTGTATTTTGGCTAACTAACCCAACTGGCCCATTAGAGTAGTACATTGTACAGAGTTTTCGTTGTATTTTGGCTAACTAACCCAACTGGCCCATTAGAGTAATTTGTTCGCGTTGACAATCAACCGGTGTACTAGCTAGACAAGTTGAGAAGGCCATAGAAAATGATTGTTTAGTACAGGATGCAGAGTTTTAGGTTGTATTGTTGATCAAGTTGGCTGTGTTAATTAGTGCATAAATATAGTCAAGCTATTTAGTGATTAACTGATTACTGAGTACGCCATGTGGTTTTGAGAGATAAGCAATTTGGAATTAAAAGAAAGCAACACAATCTAGACACATATTTCCATCGCAATCTTATATGCAGCAAAGGTTGATCCTGGCAACAATGTTGGTCAGCCCAAAGATGCCACAAAATATTCCAAGTTGCGCATGCACCTATACAATAATGTGACAACATGATCTAGTAGTTTAACGCCTTAACAGCGTTGATGGGATCAAAGTAAATTAACAAATATAAGTCAGCTATCCTCTTCAACCGGTTCGTATGGCGGCCGCATAACAGGATAGGAGTCTAGGGAGCTTATCCTTCATATTGCCATACCGGTTGTGATTGTCAGCATACTTGTCTTTTTTCTTTTGTTTCGCTCCGCTTGCAAGCTATAATACTTTTATGACTTTGTGCTACTTCGTGGATTTTTTAATAAGATGGGTGCATGCATCATTATGATGCAGAGGCCGGGGGTACGCCTCCATTTCCAAAAAAAGGTCAGCTATCCTCTTCTTGTGCCCTCCTCAGGTTTGTACTTTCCAGCCAGTTGATTTTGAACAATTTTCTTTCATATGCACTTCTATTTGAAGCCACTCTCCTGGGTCGTATTTTTTTCTGAAAAGGAGGCTGAAGCCCCGGGCCTATACACATCCTGATGCACACAACTATTCCTATTAATTATTAAGCAGAGTATAGAATAAGGGAAAAGCTTACCGTCATCCGGCGGATCGTAGTGGACGCGTCCGCAACCTCCGCTGCATGACATGCGTCCAAATGAAGGCTTGCAAGTAGTCCTTTATCGAACACGCTTTTGAAACAGAGGCTATGTTTCAGAAACAAATGTGGTGTTGTAAGTAGTGGCCGCGTCCGCCACCTCCGCTGCATGACACGCATCCAAATAAAGGCTTGCATGTCATCCTTTATCGAACACACTTTCGAAACAAAGGCTATGTTTCAGAAACAAATGTGGTATTGTAATTGTTTATCACGGGTTTAGTTTTGCAAAAAAGCGAAGCCCAAAAATATTTCTACGACATGACATATATTACAAATGTTTTCTGCAACACAACTTCCGTTACAAATATTTTTACAATAGTATCTGTGTTGCAAATATTTCCGCAGCATGACCTATGATCTTTGTTGCAGAAAATATTTCTATAAAAAACACTGTTGTAAATAAAATTCTATTGATGTTTCCGCAGCATGATCTTTGTTACAGAAAATATTATATAACAAACTTTGTTGCAAAAAAATCTACAGACATTTTTGCAACATGTTCTTTGTTGCAGAAAATTCTACAACATAATCTATACTGAAAAAGTTAAAATGCCAGTCAGACATTTGATGACATTGGTGTGAGGGGGATCTTTTTTGTTTGTGCAACAGGCCTCTTGTTGCCAAGGGAACGAGCGCACAACGCTAAGTTTGTTGCAACGGGGCAAGAGCAAAGGTTTTTTTTTCTATAACAGAAATCTTGTTTCTGAAACACAGGCCTTGTTTCAGAAAAAAAAACGTTCGACAGGAGCGCAACACAAGCTTTGTTGCAAAGGTTGATGCACGCTCACTGAAAGAAGATCAGACGGTTGGCTAGCTCAAGATCTTACGGCTACTAAAGTGGCAGATATTTTCTAAATATCACCCGGCAGACGCGTAGCTGGCCCCATAGAATAAAGGTAACCACGGCCGAACTATTACAAGATATGAAATTAACACATACGACTAAGTCAAATTCTTCCGCATTAATGCCTTTAAGAAGGGATTGGCCAATGAATACCAGCGCATCGGCAAATAGACAACATCTTCAACAAGGTAATGACACAAATCGTCGTTATTGCGCCTTACTAGTAGAAGTTAGGACAAGAGTTTTCATCACAGACAATAAGTGGTGTTGCAATCAACATCTTGATGAAGAATAGTTTGATAGTCGCATAGTTTAGTACTCCATGCGAGGCAAAAAGGCAATAGCAGATTGGTGGCAAGTCTGGCCACCTTAGAATGTAGCGTCATTATTGCATGGATCTCTCAAACAGCTGACAAAATGGTTCATCATTACTGTATGCAATCACCCTCCAACACTTGTTCTTGTCCGCGGCGTCGTATCAAAAGAACAAGTTTCAAACGAGTGAGGGTGCCATTTGTTGATGTGCTTGCTTTGTAGCGTGGACACCGTACCCATACGCCGGAAAAGGCGTTGGCTGGGGGACTAGGGGCGATGGCAACGATGGCGCCGGGGTCTTCGACGCCAGCCCGCGCTGGCGCCCCCGGTGATCGTCGGAGCGTGGGTAGGAGATTCTGGGCTCTTGCGGACGATGACAGCAGAGATGACGAGGACGACGGCAAGCGATCCGGCGGCTCGACGGCCTACTCGCCCACTCCCTCAGATGCAATCTGTGAGGCTTTTACTCCCGGCTACGATGAGGATGAGGTGGCCGAGATCGTGGAGACGGTCGTCCCTCCGGACGACCCGGCGAGGAACGGATTGCGGCCCGGATACTCCCGGCTACGATGAGGATGAGGTGGCCGAGATCGTGGAGACGGTCGTCCCTCCGGGCGACCCGGCGAGGAACGGATTGCGGCCCGGAGAGAAGATGGAGCTGCTCCGGCGTGTCGTCCATCGGAGGACGGCGGCGAACGCATCTCGGACATGGAAGGGTCCAATTCCCAAGCTAAGTCTACCCAAACTTACGGTTTTCGATTTGGTTGCGCCGGAGGCATGGACGGTTGTGGTAAGACGGAAGAAGGGTTGCCGTGCGGCGGCCGGCCGGCAACAGGCGGCGCCGGCGGCATCGATCGGGATCGCGGCGGCGAGGGCCCTGCGTTTGAATTCCCTGATTGGCGCGTGTGGGCCACCAGTGGTTACTGGGCCTTCTTCGGCTGGGTATGTGGCCAAGTGCGAAGGGGCTGCAGTTGGGCCGGGTCCAGTAATTCTGGAAAAGGATGGGCTCGAGGCTACATCGATCGTCGACGTGAGAGACGCATGCAGTAATCGATCGGTTTCCTCCTCCTCCTGCTCGCGTCATAGGGTTCTGGTTAGGCGTTCTCCACATCGGCGGGCGGATCCTGGCGGTCGTGCTCGTCGTATCCCCCCGCTAGTGCCCATGGCGGGACGTGGTGTGGCCGGGAAGAGGCTGGCCGAGCCTCCTGGGGCGGGCCGCGCTGCGGCCGCGTCGGGTGGTGGCCGTGGTGCGGTGCCCTCGTCTGTGGCGCCGCCGGCTGCTGCCTTCGGCTGGGGTACCTTGCTCCCTGGAGCTGGCAGGGGTGCGGCGCCCCCGGTGGCGCCGGCGGTCAGTCAGGGAGGTGCGTTGCCGGGTGCGGCCGTGGGGCGTGGTGCCACGGCGCCTGCCGGCGCTCGAGTGCCGGTGATTGCGACCTCTGGTTTGGCGCCTGGTCGTGGTGGGCAGGCCGGTGGTGCTACTGGTAGGGGCGGCACGGGGCCTAAGCCGCCAACGATGGGGGCGCCGGGGTCTGTGGGACATCTGCCTAGGCCAGCACCGCCACCTCACTTCGCCACCAAACCTGCGGCTGGTGCTAATACCGCACCTCGGGGTCAGTGGGGAGATGATGGTTTCGATGCCTATGGGGTAGGTGTGCACCGTGGCTCGTCGTCGACGGGCGGTGGCCGAGGTTACGCTTGGCAGAGCGACGGTTTGGCAGAGTGACCGTTCCTGGGTCCCCAGGGTGGCTTTGTTGAGGGTGCTTCTGGCCCGGATTCTAGACAGCGAGGTGGCTTCCACGAACATCGTGGTGGTCGGGGCGGGCGAGGGGCCCGGTACCGTCCACGTCCGCCGCCACCGCCGGTTGTTGTCGAGCAGACGACAGATAGCGGGGCTGCCGACGAGCCTGTGTTGACCGGTCACGCTATGGAGGTGGTGACGGCTCTTGCTTCTGCTCCGGTTCCTGAGAACGAGGTTATGACTGATGTGTCCGTGGAGATGATGGACAGGGCTGAGTCTGATAGAGCGTCCAAGTGGGCGCGCAGGAAGGAAAAGATGCTTTGTTATTGTTGCGAAGACAAGGGCCACTTCATTGCGGAGTGTGTGGCGCGGTTATGTGATACCTGCGGTAAACTGGCACACGAATCTGGGGATTGTCCGTTACTGCGCGATCAGGCACCGTCACTCATGATGTATGGAGTTACTGTGTCGAGCTAACTTTTTTCGAGTCTCCGACTGAGCGGGAGGTTCCTGACGAGTCCCCGAGTCTGACCACGGGGATTGTCAAGGTTACCAGAGGGGAGGTGTCTGAGACACAGATCGTGCAGAGGCTTCGAGAGCTGGCCCCTGGGGATTTCCAGTGGGACCTTGTCAGTCTTGATGATAAGATGTTCAGGGTTGAGTTCCCTTCCGTGGAGGATCTGCAGAGGTTGTTGAGTTTTGGGATGTGTAAGGTGCCGGGTACTGATGGCATCCTTGAGTTTCAGGAATAGAAGCTTGTTGAGCCTCAGGGCAAACCGCTTACGCAGCCGTGGTTGTGATTTTCCGGGGCACCTTCCACGCCGCTGCAGGATGCTCGGGTTGTGGCCAGCATGGGCATTCTTGTGGGGAAGCCTGAGCGTGTGGACATGGCTTTCACCAGAATGGCATCTTCTGACCAGCAACGGCCGGAAGTTCACACCAATATATAAGTAGGACAGGAAGGAAGCCAAGAAAGAAGAGAACACAAGAAACCCAAGGGAGAAAGGTTTCAGATACATATATATGTCTTGGCCCGAAATTCTACTTTCTCCATATATATAAGCTTGGCCAGAAATTCTACTTTCTCCACATATATAAGCTTGGCCAGAAATTCATCACCGATCTGCATGCGCTTGTACAAGTGATCAAAGGTCAAAGCTCTTGTTGTGTAGCCACTGATCACTACCAGAAAAACTGGGGTTGCCGACGGCACCCGTCGGCATCTATGGACCTATGCCGACGGCCAAGGAAAGGCCGTAGGCGTAGAAAAGCCGTCGGCATACATTCATCTGTGCCGACGGGGCCGTCGGCATAGACCAGGCCGTCGGGACCGGCCGAGGTACGCCTACGGGGCCCGTCGGCATAGGACAGGCCGTCGGCATAGCCAGGGCCCACCTGCCCGGTTAGCGCTGACCATTTGACAGCGTTGATCCAATGCTGACGGGCGGTAACGGCGGCCATCGGCATATCTGTGGCAGAGGTATGCCTACGGCAAAGCCGTCGGCATAGGCCCCTCTGCCACATCAGCGATTCGTGTGCCACGCCACGTCATCGATCCGTGGGGTAACCTCCGTGTGTGCACAGATATGCCGACGGCCTTGCCGTCGGCATACGTTTATTTTAATGAATTTTTTATTTGTTACTTTGGTTATCTGTGGCAGAGGTATGCCTACGGCACAGCCATCGGCATAGGCCCCTTCGCCACGTCATTGATCCGTGTGCCACGCCACGTCATCGATCCGTGGGACAACCTATGTGTGTGCACAGATATGCCGACGGCCATGCCGTTGGCATACGTGTATTTTACTTTGTTTTTTTTATTTTTACTCTGTTTTGTTATTTTTACTTTATTTTAGTTTTTGTTTTTGTATAAGATAATTATGCCTTATCTAAAAAAACATACTCGATGGTATATCGATTGCCCCACATTACGAACGTCACTATCGCCGTGTCACGGAGGGGGGAAACGGTCGACACGGAAGGAATTCTGGTTGGTGGGGGGATTCGGGGTGTAGCTATGTCACCGAAACATCGCACGGGTTCCGATGCATATGTGAAAGTGTTCATGCATGCGTAGACGTCCGTCTTGGGGCTCCGGGGTGTGCCCCCCCCTCACGGACGGCGCTGCCGCCGGTACTTGGAGGGGGGAAACGAACGCGTGGGGTCTACACGGAGGGAATCTTATTGTGGGTCTGGCCCGGATGTTGCTCTAGAGTGTTCCTATGGGCTGACCTAACACAACCGGGTGGGGAGGTCCACTGGTCAAAGCCCGTCCGTGCAAAGTCAAAGGGCTAGATCGCGTGGTCAAACGCTACAGGGTTAGGCGGGACGGGGGCACTGGGGGGTAGCAATGCCACCGGAGCGTCGCACCGGGCCCTCATACATGCGGGGTGGTGTGGTGGCATGTCCGAAGAGGCGGCACGCGTGTCCGGGGTGTGCCCCCCTCACGGACGGCGGCGCCGCCGGCACCTGGAGGGGGGAAACGGACGCGTCGGGTCTACACGGAGGGGATCTTGCTGTGGGTCTGGCCCGGATGTTGCTCCAGAGTGTTCCTATGGGCTGACCTAACACAACCGGGTGGGGAGGTCCACTGGTCAAAGCCCGTCCGTGCAAAGTCAAAGGGCTAGATCGCGTGGTCAAACGCTACAGGGTTAGGCGGGACGGGGGCACTGGGGGGTAGCAATGCCACCGGAGCGTCGCACCAGGCCCTCATACATGCGGGGTGGTGTGGTGGCATGTCCGAAGAGGCGGCACGCGTGTCCGGGGTGTGCCCCCCCTCACGGACGGCGCCGCCGCCGGCACCTGGAGGGGGGAAACGGACGCGTCGGGTCTACACGGAGGGATTTGCTGTGGGTCTGGCCCGGATGTTGCTCCAGAGTGTTCCTATGGGCTGACCTAACACAACCGGGTGGGGAGGTCCACTGGTCAAAGCCCGTCCGTGCAAAGTCAAAGGGCTAGATCGCGTGGTCAAACGCTACAGGGTTAGGCGGGAGGGGGGCACTGGGGGTAGCAATGCCACCGGAGCATCGCACCGGGCCCTCATACATGCGGGGTGGTGTGGTGGCATGTCCGAAGAGGCGGCACGCGTGTCCGGGGTATGCCCCCCTCATGGACGGCGCCGCTGCCGGCACCTAGAGGTGGGAAATGGACGCGTCAGGTCTACACGAAGGGGATCTTGCTGTGGGTCTGGCCCGGATGTTGCTCCAGAGTGTTCCTATGGGTTGACCTAACACAACCGGGTGGGGAGGTCCACTGGTCAAAGCCCGTCCGTGCAAAGTCAAAGGGCTAGATCCCGTGGTCAAACGCTACAGGGTTAGGCGGGACGGGGGCACTGGGGGGGTAGCAATGCCACCGGGGTGGTGTGGTGGCATGCGGCACCCTATCATGAGGGCCCTCTGGTGGCATTGCTAACGAGGTATTGTTGGGGGGCCCTGTGCAAAATCGGTGGCAGTACGACCCTGAGAGGCAGAACAAGCATCTCCGATGGAAATGTGGGAACAAAGCTATGATTGAAGCTTCCATAGCTGAGGAAGTTATCCTAGAGGAGGTGTCAGACCTCAGGACATCATACTATCCAGACCACGTTCCCCATCTTCATAACAAGGTGCCTCGATACAATATAGAAGAGCCCAAGTATCAACCCAGGCTCGATCTATTCAACGCGCAAGGTGGGAGGGCTGGGGCCTCGAAATCTTATAACATGCCACGACAAGAGTGGGAGGACCTCATGTTCTATATCTTGCACAACATCAAGGAAGTTGAGGAAGTGTGGATGAGGTAATACCACTACACCATTCCTTTATGTCTTCCACATCATCATGTTTCATGTTCACTTAGTCCCGGTCTAACACCGCTTATCTTTTTTTAGTGATTTCGTTCAAGAGGAATGGACGGGAGTGAATCCTCCTACTGAGGCGGAGGCACTTACTCTTCTCCGTCATGGAAACCCTGGACGTAAAAATTTTGTTGCTTGGTTCGTGGAGAAAGTAAATTTCCACACTCCCCTATTAAATACCTACTTCAACATTTATTAGTTAACCGAACTAATGCACGCAACAATGTCCATTATACTTGTAGGGAAAAGATCCGAACATATCTATGGATGATGAATTGAGATGGGTTTCCATGGGTTTTGACCCTGCCGTCATGACATGTACAAAGTATGATGTGAATGGGTATCGCTTCCATACAGAGGAGCACCAAAACAGCCGCCCCGATCCGGAAACTATAAATACTGGAGTGTACACCCCCGGTCAAAATTCAGTAGACTACTACGGAAGGGTACAAAATATATACGAGGTTAAATTCCGCCAGGGGTGTGAGACCCTAAGTCTGCCTGTGTTCAAATGCCGATGGTTCAATCCGTGGGAGGGGGTAAAACATACACCTTCCATTGGTTTGGTCGAAGTTAAACCATCAACCGTCTATGCCAGAGCCGATCTCTTCATTGCGGCTACCCAAGCTGCACAAGTATATTATCTGCCTTACCCATGCCAGAAAGTGTATCTAAAGGGTTGGGAAGTTGTGTTCAAGGTGTCGCCACATGGTAAGCTACCAGACCCGAATGAAGACGATTACTACAATATTAACCCCATGACATACGAGGGAGTGTTCTATCAAGAGCAACCTGATGATGATGATGATGATGTGGTTAGAAACGATGACGCTAGACCATTGGGTGATGATGATGTGGACCCAAACGTCGACGAGCACGGAATGATGGTGAGACCATTGTCAATGAAAATGACATACTTATGCTAGAAAAGTTAAACGAAGACGCTGACGACGAGGAAGAGCCTCCACCTCCGTCGGACAACGAAGATGATATCATTGATAGTGATGATGAGACGGACTGAGAAAGAGGTTACAACAGTGATGATTCATATGGGTTCTAGCAGATGTACGTTTCAAGTCTTTTTTTCTATAGTTTAGGAATATGCCTTTTTATGCATTTTTATTAATGTGTTTATTATCATGCCTTTTTCTTCATTTCATTAATTTACTAATTGCTTTTTCTCTTTTCAATGCAGGTTTGTGGAACATGGGCAAGGGGAAGGCCGACGGCGTGGGTTTCCTACGCAAGGTCGTCGGCCTGCCTAGTCGGAGTGGTCGAGCACGTAATCCTCCCCCTCGGCTACTTGACGATGACTCCTCACAGGGAGGTCGAGGGAGAGGTGCCCCTAGAGGAGGAGGGGGCAGGGGGAGAACCTCTAGAGGACGAGGTGCTGGGGGGAGAGCCACTATAGGGGGTCGCGGCCAGAAAGAGCGCACCCTCACCGACTTAGGGGTGTTGTCTTCGAGGCCCTCCTCTAGTGAGGTACCCTCCTCTAGTGAGGTACACTCTAGGGAGGAGGAGGAGGAGGAGGAGGAAGAGGAGGAGGTGGAGGAGGAGGCACGCGAGGAGGAGGAGGAGGAGGAGGAGGAGGAGGAGGAGGAGGTTGGGGAGGAGGTTGGGGAGGGGGAGGTAGGCGAGGAGGGGGGTGGTGGCGGGGATGATGGTGGTGATGGGAAGGGGGTTGACAACAAGGGATGGCTGCGTGGCAACGCAAAGCTACCAAAGCAGGTTCCTGCTACTGAGGAGCAGAAGTGGCTCATTGAGCCCACGGGAAAAGAGTAAGTGGTTCATTATTTTGCTTGTCACATGCATATTCCGATTGTTATTTATTTTGCTTGTCACATGCTAATAGTTCATTCTTTTGTAGCAACTGGATATATTCTAAAGGGGTCCGTATTCCCAACGGCCTCATCACCATCTTGCTGAAGTTATACTGGCCGGGGTTGTACTGTCCGGATCCAGTCAGGCAGCCGGACCGTCGGGTTTTGGCCACGAGCTGGGACCACTGGGAAGCAGCCCTCCACGCGGACCATGAGACCCATGCCAAGGCCGTGATCACTACTTTCTGGGTGAGTTCTCTTTAGAAGCACAAGTCCATTCTAGTTTCATGAATGATTTAACTCATGGCTTCTTCCATTCTTGTTTCATGCATGATTGTAGAAATTCTATCGAGTTCTTCCGGAGCACAGGGCTAGAGCGGACCAGATCGTGCTGCACCAATGCAAGAAGAAGGCCCGCCAGATGCAGTAGGAGGTGCGCTATGTGGCCATCTCGACATACTACCACGACGTTCTTGGTGTGAAGATGACCAGGGAAGAAGCGCGGAGGATGGGCATTACCTTGGAGAGGCCCGAGTACTTGGCGGTAAGTATAAAAGATTTTTCATTATGCTTTCATATATTATGCTTTCATTATGCTTTCATTACCATGTGGTACATTTCACCGTTTCATGTTGACATGCCATTATGCTTTTATTATGTAGGTGTGTCCAAATTGGTGTCATGGAAAAGACGAGTACTGCGCGGCATTGGTGGATCTTTGGTGTGATGGGGCTGGAGCCTGGGCGGCTATGAGAATCAAAAATAAGGCTAACCGAGGGAAGGAGGGAGTACATGCTCAGGGAAACCGAAACCACTATCTCCACAAGGCAGTTAATGTATGACTAACCCCATTAAACATTCTTCTTCTTCTATTTACCATCACTTTCTTATGTATGACTAACATCTGTTTGGTGGTGCAGGAGGAGAAACTGAAGCGGCCGCTCTCACACATGCAGGCGTGGGAGATCGCCCATACGCGGAAGGACCCCAAGCCTGGCGAGCCCAAGTACTACGGCAAGAAGACCGCGTGGAGGAAGGAGGCCTACTCCACAGCGTATCTGAAGTTACATCCTGACACACCTGACCCCATTGCTACGGATCTGGACGACAGGGCGGTGGTGAGCATGGGGCCCAAGGAGCACGGTCGGGAGGCGGTTCTCGATGCTGTGGTCACTCCGACTATCTCCTACACACAGCTCCGTCGGATTGACCCGAGCCTGAGCCAGCGCAGGAGCCAGCCAGTGTCCAGTTCACAGTCCCTCTTTCAGGAGCAACAATCTGTAAGTATTTTCCCTCTTATCTTCATTGCTCACTTTATTTTCCGCATCTAGTAGTTTTATGAGTTCCATCATGTCATACCGTAGGCCTACCTAGAGTACACACGCCAGGAGACCATGGCGTGGCATCTGAGGCTTCATGAACACCAAGTGCAGAGGGATCGCCAGCTGGAGCATGCTTTCCAGGAAATGGCGGGCAGGTGTCCTCAGTTGCAGCTAGCACAATGCCCTCCAGCACAACCAGTGCTGCTGACCTTTGAGGAGTTTGTGGCACAGAATGCTGGCCCCTCGCCGGTTAGTTCATCCCCAATCTATTCACCCAAAGCATGTCATGCCTTTCAACACAGTCATATACCCCATTAATATGTCTTTTCAACATCCAGGGAACAGGTGGATCTACCGTTGGCGGTGGTCTTCGCAGCACTCCGGAGACACGGAGCCCGACCACTCCGATCCATGGAGGCGGAGGCGGAGGTGGAGGCGGTCTTGGCGGTAGCACTGCCGGAAGCACTGACGACCTGGGCTTCGGCGCTCTTGGCGGTGACGACCTCCGCGGTGCTCGACATCTTGGCGCTTAAGCCTTTGGGTCACATTGTGGCGGTTCTCGATGTTGTGATACTTATATGCTTGTGATGTTTCTTATCTTATTGTTGTTTGTGAGATTCTTATATTCTTGGTGGTGATGATACTTATATGTTTATGCTTTGCGATGTTTCTTATGATGTGTGATGATGAATTTGTTGTGTGATGCTGCTCCTTACTGTTACGTGATGTTGCTTCTTATATATGCTGCTTCTTATATATGTTGTGTATATTCAAATGAATTGAGCTTAAAAGAAACAGAAAAAAGAAAAAAAAACTGGACAGAAACTATGCCGATGGCCTAGCCGTCGGCATAGGCCTGGCGTGAGCTCCCAGTGGCTGACATGTGGCAGGTCTACGCCGACGGCCTAGCCGTCGGCTTAGTTCTGCCCCAGGAGTGCCCAGTTGCCGACACGTGGCATGTCTATGCCGACGGCCTAGCTGTCGGCATAGTTCTAAACTAAGCCGACGGCCAGGCCGTCGGCATAGGCAAGCCCCAGGAGCAACAGCTTCTCGCCACGTGGCACCTCTATGCCGACGTCCTGGCCGTCGGCATAGTTCTAAACTAAGCCGACGGCCAGGCCGTCGGCATAGATGTGCCACGTGGCGAGAAGCCGTTGGTCAGCAGTTGACGGCAGCCGCCTTTAGGCGATGGCGTTGCCGACCGACAGAGCCGTCAGCATAGATGTACGGCCACCATCGGGATAGGGTCTATGCCGACGGCCTTTCTATGCCGACGGTCATCCTGGCTACGCCGACGGATATGTTGCCGACGATCCTATGCCGACGGCCGCCGTCGGCATAGGCCTGTCCCAACGGCTAGTCAGGGCTATGCCGACGGCCCTGGCCATCGGCATAGAGTGCAATTCCGGTAGTGGATATATATGATGGAGCAACCAAAGCAGTGGCTCATAGAGACGGTAAGCACATCAATCTGCTCCTACTAATTACGTGTAACTTTTAATGGGCCAATGTCAGGAACAGTATGAGGAGGAGCTAGCTTACATGTACCAGGAAGAGGAGGAGCCGCTACGTGACCATCAAGGCCAGTACTACACGTCGTTCTATCCATCTCGCAGCTCCAATTTCCCGAGCTTTGTGGGCGAGAGCCCGAACGAGATGGGGCAGCCATCTCCAGCTCGGTCGCCATCAGTCAACTTCCTCTCCTTTGGCGCTGGCCAGGCTAGCACCCTCAACTTCTCCGGAGGAGCCTACGATGGACTCCAATTCCAAGGTTCGAAGTAGCAGCTGCAGGCGCCCGAGAGGCGGGGCAGGGCGACGGCAAGCGTGCAAGAGCATGTCATCGCCGAGTGCAAGCGGCGGGAGAAGCTACAGCTGCAGTTCGCGTCCCTGGCCACCATCCTCCCAGGCATTAAGAAGGTACTCCCTCTGTTTCTTTTTAGTTCGCATATCAGATTTTTCTGAAGTCAAATTTCAGAGTTTGGTCATGTTTGTAGGAAAAATATCAACATCGATAATGCCAAATCTTTTTTGCTCGCATATAAGCATCAGTAATTAATTTTTGTATTTTATAACTTTAATACTCCCTCGGTCCGAAAAAGCTTGTCCCTCAATTGGATGTATCTAGCATCAAGTTAGTGTTAGATACATCAATTTGAGGAACAAGATTGGAACAAGCTTTTCCGGACAGAGGGAGTATATTAGATGTGCATATTTTTAATATAAATTTGATCAAATATTACTATGTTTGACTTCAAAAAAATCTTATACGCAGAGTAGAAAGAAACGGTGGGAGTATGTGACAAGACAACCTGGCAATGCCATCTGTGTGATCTGAATCTGATTAACCATTTTTAGGCAGACCGGATCTCTCTCCTTGGGAGCACCATCGACTACGTGAAGTAGCTGGAGGAGAAGGTGAAGACCATGGGAGAGCAAGGCCAGCAGAGGTCGCCAGAGTGCACCGTGTTCGAGAGCAAGTGCAGCATATCCGCTGCGGACAAGGACGACTCAGCAGGCCACAGCAGGAGCAGCTCCGAGTCAGGCGACGCCGAGTACTCAACCCCGGTGGACGTTGAGGCCAGCATCCGCGGGAACACGGTGCTCCTGAAAATCTGCTGCAAGGAGAGGAGGGGGGTGCTAGTGATGGTGCTCTCCGAGCTCCAGAACCAGGGCCTCTCCATCATAACCACCAATGTCCTACCGTTCATGGACTCCTCCCTCAACATCACCATCACCGCAAAGGCAAGCCCTCTCTGCCCTCCACTGCTCAGAAGATTACTTCCAAGAGGAAGAAGAATGCTCTGTTAGTATAGTTCTAAACTTGTAATGCATGCATGATCAGAAGGTTGACATGTGTTCAGTTTTGTACAGATCGACGATGGGTTTTCGTCTGCAGTTGAGCTGGTAAACAACCTAAAAATGGCTCTCAGAAGCTTCAAATGGAAGTAGGTAGAATTAACAAAAGTGATCTGTACAAGTGATTAGGCCTTTCCCCCTTTACTTCTGAGTTTGATCATTGTATCCATTTCTATGAGTTTTGTGTGAAGTCTGTAACCATCTCAGTTTACCTTTCCTGAGCAACCGGCTGAAGTGCTACTTTTTTGATTATAGAGAAGTTTAACATTCACTACAAGAAATATGTTAACTAGTGACCTTCTGTCAGTGACGCTGGAAGAATTGATCATAGATCTATGACCATTTCAGACCAATTGGTCAAAAGCTGTTCGGGGGGCTCCAAACCCTAAACTATAACGACCATTTTGGTCAAAAAGGTCGTAATTTCCTTACACGAAATGGTCATAAAGCAGATAGCACTGCTCTGCTGCCTTATTTCTAGCTGATCATGACCAATATAGATGGTCATAACCTTGTAAATTGTGGTGGGTTGCTATGACTAGGCACCACCTCATCAGTTTTGCCTATGTGTCGTGTCCATGTGGCAGTTTTTGCCCTAGGTTGTGAAGCAACCTATATTTCTGTCATTCCCAAAATTCCCAAAAAAATCTCATAAATTCTTTGGGTCATATATATGTAAAATATGTAAAAAACCTTCCTTGCCTAGTTCAAAAATAATTCAAAAATATTCATTTTCCTATTCTGTTCACAACAACACTATGTGAAGGAAGTGCCACTTTGGCATGTCCAAATGGTATCCATTTTCTACAGTGCTTCCCTATGCCCAAATAACCATCCTCCACCAAATTCCAGCTCAATCCATTCATTATTCTGAGCCCAGCTTCAACATTCGTATTTATGTCCAGTGTGGTACTTTGCAAAGCAAGTACCACCTAGGCTCCTCCTTTTGAGGTGAAATTTTGTGAAGACGGTCTTCTTAGTAAGTGATCATCCTCAGCCAAAACTCACGCCCATTATCCATGTGCATTTCCCATACCGCAAATCAAACACTTGGCTGCTTATTCATGTTTGAGCATCGATCGGTCTCCTCGTGAGAATCTTATGTTGTGATTTTCTTCCTAGCACCTACCTGGGGAGTGCCCAACCCACTAGACATGCCTAGGCCGCCTAGAACACATGGCAACGCCACGGTCACGCGGTGACTATGCGGCGGGCATGCGAGCTTACGCGCTCTAGAGTTGGGGCCCTCGGCCACCGTCCAAACCTCGATGTATCACCATCAAACCATGTATTTCTGATTAAATAGATACTTATTTACCTAGAAATGATTTTTGGAAAATATAAAGAGCAAACTATGAGGCACCTACAGTTCAAATTTGACCCGCTTCCAACTGAATCAACGGGAATTTGTCTTTTTCACCAGAGGTGGATCAAAACTTTTGACACCCAACCATTTTGTCAATTGTGCATTATATATGGTCTAGTATTTTATAAAATTGATTAGGTCATATTTTGCAACAAATATATGGTAGGTCCTTCACAAAAAAAACTCATTTCGGGCACTCGGAAAATATAAATGTATTTTCCGTGAAAAGAAAATGAAAACTCCCTTAGGCAATATTGTTTGTAGTCCCAAGATGCACCCTTGTGCATGATATGAGGTCATTTGAACAAACTATGCCATGAATGTGGCCATAAGATTGATCATTTGGCTTGAAAGCCGTGAATCTTCACACATGATAGCTCATTTCTGAGAACACTTTTTTTAAAATGATTACCGTATTACTAGTTTATTATTTTTCCTGGAAACTAGGTCACATATAATGACACAATGCGGAGGTTTTCCAATTTTTTGATTTTTTTTTGAATTTTTTACGCCCGTTTCGAAATGCGGTGAAAACGTCAGGCTTGACCGGTCCTAGCTACTGGTTGAATCTTGGATTTTTTTTGGGTGTTTCTCTGATTAAATAGATACTTATGTACCTAGAAATTATTTTTCAAAAAAATAAAGAGCAAACTACGAGGCACCTGCAGTTCAAATTTGACCCGCTTCCACCTGAATCAGCGGGAATTTGTCTTTTTCACCAGAGGTGGATCAAAACTTTTGACACCCAACCATTTTATCAATTGTGCATTATATATGGCCTATTATTTTATAAAATTGATTAGGTCCAATGTTGCAACAAATATATGGTAGGTCCTTCACAAAAAAACTCATTTTGGGCACTCGAAAAAAATGGAAAGTGAATTTTTCGTCCAAAGAATATGAAAAGTTCCTTAGGCAACATTGTTTGTAATTCCAAGATGCACCCTTGTGCACGATATGAGGTCATTTGAACAAACTATGCCATGAATGTGGCCATAAGATTGATCATTTGGCTTGAAAGCCATGAATCTTCACACATGATAGCTCATTTCTGAGAACACTTTTTTAAAATGATTACTGTATTACAAGTTTATTATTTTCCTGGAAACTAGGTCACATATAATGACACAATGCGGAGGTTTTCCAACTTTTTGATTTTTTTTATTTTTTATGCACGTTTCAAAATGCGGTCAAAACGCCGGGCTTGACCGGTCCTAGCTAGTGGTTGAATCTTGGAATTTTTTTGGTGTTTCTCTGATTAAACAGATACTTATGTACCTAGAAATGATTTTTGGAAAAAATAAAGAGGAAACTACGAGGCACCTGCAGTTCAAATTTGACCCGCTTCCAGCTGAATCAGCGGGAATTTGTCTTTTTCACCAGAGGTGGATCAAAACTTTTGACACCCAACCATTTTGTCAATTGTGCATTATACATGGCCTAGTATTTTATAAAATTGATTTGGTCCAATTTTGCAACAAATATATGGTAGGTCCTTCACAAAAAACTCATTTTGGGCAATCAAAAAAATGGAAAACTGATTTTTCATCCAAAGAAAACAAAAGATTCCTTAGGCAAAATTGTTTGCCATTCCAGGATGCACCCTTGTGCACGATATAAGGTCATTTGAGTGGACTATGCCAAGAAAGTGGCCATAAGATTGACCATTTGAGCAGACTATGCCATTTGAGCAGACTTTTTAAAGGTATTTATCGTATTAGAAGTTTGTTTTTTCCTAGACACTAGATCACATATAAGGACACAATGCAAAGGCTTTCCGTTTTTTGATTTCTTTAATTCTTTATGCCAATTTCAAAACGCGATTAAAACCATGGGCATAACCGTTCGTAACTGCGGGTGGAATCTTACAAAACTTAAATGGCCAAAAAAGGCTAGAACGATTAGAAGGTTATCATCATCCATAAAATGCGGTATAACTTGAGTGAAAATTTTAGTGGTTCCATTTTGCAAAATATTATTGGTAGTTGCTTCATAAACCCCTGTGTTTTTAGCACTTAGAGACTATATTTTAAATTACAGCAGTATTCTCCAACCAATCAGGACGACTCCCCCGGATCACCCTACCGTAGCCGATCTGAACCGTCCGATCGTCCCAGATCCAACGGCAGACTTGACCCCCCCTCCCCCACCGTCTCACAACCCGCACCACTCGTCCTCTTGCCCCCTCTCTCTCCTATGCACCCACAGCCGCCGCCCTCTCCCTCCCTCAGATCTTGATCCGATCCAGATCGACGCCGCCACCCCTCTTTAACCCTAGCTTCCCGTCGCCGGCGGCGGCGCCCTCCCTCCCTTGCCCTCTCCTCCTTCCCTCCTCACGGCCATCTCTCCGTTCTCCCATAGACACACCTCCTCCTCCTCCCCATCCCCCGGTCCCGTCCCCAGCCCCGCCCGGATTCACCGTGCATGTCCACAGCCACAACCACCGCCCCCAGCCCCGCCCATGGCGGCCGCCACCACCCAAGCCTTGTCTTGCTATAAATCTTCACGAATAGCGAAGGGAAGAAGAAGGGGAAAGGGGATGGCCGCCGACACCGCCTACGTGAAGCGGGTGCTGCTCGCTTGCAACGGTGGCACCGACGCCGTCTCGCGGAGGGTCGCCGTCGGCCTCGCCAGGCACGGCTGTAGGTACTCCCTCTCACTTTTCCCCTTCTTCCTCCTGTCCTTGGGCTCTGAATCTAAGCACGCACGCACACAAGCTGGTCCTAGTGGGCGACGAGGGCGCCCTGGCTGTGACGCCGGACGAGGCGCGGTGCAGCGCGGCAGAAGGGGCGGCGGCCATCGCGGTGGTCGGGCTAGACCTCGCTGCCTGCGACGAGGCTGCTACTTCCTCGTTTCCGTCCAGGAAAGTAACCTCTCCTCTCTTCTCCGGCTTCGATATCCGCATCCATCTCCGTTTAGTCCCCGCGGTTGGGCGTCCGTGCGGGCTCTGCAAAAGGCTGGCGTGAATCCCCGGTTGATTTAGGCCTTCTACCATATAGCTTCGTCATTTCCCCATACGAAATGGTCCCATAATCTAGTGCATATCTGTTTCTGGTTTGAAGTTCATCTAGCATTTGACGTGATATGCTGTCATGATTTAGTATACATACGTGGTGTGCCTTACCCTGTGTCAGCAATATGGGAGCTAAAATTAAGTCTGCATCAACCTCCCAAATGTCATGTTCTTCATTTGCACACAAACTACAGTATATGCATTGCACATTCCGTAATGGACACGGCGGAGGTGGTGCTCCTGCTGCTGCCTCCTGCTCCCCGCCGCCAACTCCACCATGGCTGCGCTGGCTGCCTGCTGCTGCTGCTGGTGATGGTAGTCCGGCGACGACCTACCTTCAACTTTTGTCTCACGTACACAGATGCTGCAGTTTTAACTGAATACGCAACAGAAGTGCTCAACATCCATCATGCATAACCGTGAACATTTATGGTCTCTGTTGATATGTCTTGCTAATTCTAGTTACTTTATATGAAGCCAAAGTTATCTTGCAGCCATCTAGTCACATTTAAGTGTAAGTTAAGCAGGCATTTTAAGGGTAACCTGTGAACACTTGCTTATAAGAACGAACTTGACTTACTATATATACCCAAGTGAAGATGTACTATTACTAATTTACTATGGAAATGAATTTTATCTATGTGAGATTATAATTTCAGTGCCATCATTCATCTCATGGTATCTTGTTCTCTGTGATAATTGTTCACTGTTGCGGGCAATACATATACTCTAGTTTTCATGCAGTGCATGTTGTTCCATATTTTGAGGAGAACACCACCTGGAGACCGGTGTTCTGAGGAGACCGCGATGCTTAATTTCCGTTTGTTTGATTGCAGAGAGGCGCTGGAAGAGCACTCCCCATGCTTGTCTTGAGGAGAACACCACCTGGGACTTGGTGGCTGACATTGAGAAGGTCAGGCAACACCTCGACATTCCAGAGTGGCAGGCAACTACAAATACATCTTCTCTTCTCAACTGCAATATATACCCAGCTGTAAAGAAACCACTTTAAGAAAATATTTAAGAGAGTCGGGCAGGTCGTGTAGATTTTCTTGCATTTGTGCATAGCTACTTTTTTTGAAACCATTTGTGCATAGCTATTGATCATGAATGTTGCAATGCAAGTTATTAAAAGAATGATGATACCTCTTAATGCCTTGTCTTTTCAGAAACTAGCTAGCTAGTCAAGCATTTATTTTTTAAGTTTGATACTAGTGTTATTGTTGGCTTTGTCGTTTGTGTTTGTCCATTCTTTTTTCTTGGGCATCATTCATGGTCGTCTAGTAGTCGACATACTTCTGGTTCCATTTAGTATATGCAGGTAGCAGCAGCTTATGTGTAATGGAGTTGTTGTTACTCTGTGCCTGCTTCGTTAGAGTTTGCATCATCTCCTTGTTTTTGTAGCATAAATGCCTTCACTATTCTTGTTCTGAACCTCTGATCCTGATACTGATTGTATTTGTCTTGATCGAATTACAGGCAACATGGTGGATCAAGGGAAGCCGACCTTCACCCCCAAGAAGGGCAAGCCCAGCGTCGTCATGTTCGTCCGATTGCAGGGCCAGTCTGACTCACCAACCTACCTCGCCTGCTTGCTCTGTTTATTGTGCTACACCTCTTACTGAATTCCAGTCACTATATATGATTGCTTACCTGTATATATGTACCACTCTATGTGTAGCATTTTTCTAACTGTACAATAGCACTCACTCCTCTACTGTCAAATTGCCTGTGTGTAGTGCATTACCATGCTATCTAGGGGATATTCATTTATGTGCCTGTGAATTCGTTCTTGGTGTGTATGTATGTATATGTGCTAGCAACATGAGTAGGAATTAGCATCATGCTCGGCCTGGATGAATTGCATGCATACATTGATCTAGGGAGAAGTGTATGGCTGATACAATGCTCTTTTTCGCAAAGCTATTATACACTTTGGGAAATACAGTAATTTGTTCTTTACTAAATGCACTTCAAGTATGGATGATGATGCATGCATGCATCTAGGGTGAGTGGTACCTAGTTGTTCTTTATGCATCTAGGGTTTACTACTGCTAGCCTCGCCTCGCTTTTGCTACTGCTAGCTCTATGGATGTTTATTTACATGCAACTTCTGCTAGCTCTAACTTGGTTATATAGCAGTTCAATTCATTCAATCTGTTGGAACTAGTTTGTCTATTACTTGTATCCAGATTTTATATCCTGCCCTATGCCATTGTCGACTTGCTTAGGTACATAATTGTTATGTCTTGCAATCTGGTATTGATGATTGTCAATGTATTTATTTACACCTTTCTAGTGTTTTTACCTTGCATGTGACCCAGCTAGTCTGTATATCAATGCTCTGTTTCCAATAGATGTATGCTGATGCCTGATGGCTGATTCCTTAAAACTTCACTGTTGCAATAGCATTTTTCCTTAGTGCTTCAAACCTTGCTCTCTTTCCCAGGAACCATCATCGTCTGTGTCACTACTGGGGCAGGAGAGGAAAGACTGTTGTTGTCTCCAGGAAGCGATAAACTGCTTCACAAAGATCCCCGCATAGCTTCACTACTACTGTGTTGGTCCATTTCCAGAATGGTAAGGATGATGCTTTTGCTTAAGGAGAGGCTCAAGAAGATCAGGTATAAACTCCTCCCCCTCTTGTTTGTTTTTGCTTCATACTGTTTGGTGGTTGATACATTACTGTGCAAGTTCTTTGGTATGTGAGTTCTTTCTGTTGCTGCAAGCATTGACACAATATGTCATGTGCAGGGAGCTTCGCATCCGAGTTTCAGCCATCCTCTACAGCAAGGAGCTCTGGGCCAAAGGAGCAACCAGCACTGCTAGTTCCTTGAGGCCAGATCGAGTAAGATGGCACACCATGGCATGTGGTGGCGTATTTTGCTTCCGAGAACAGTACTATTTATTTGAAGTGAGATGTACTAGTCTATGTTGTAGTGAGCTATAGTAGGAGTGAAATGAAAATGTATCTGTTGTTGTATGTACATTTTACTTGAACATTAAATTCTCCAGAAAAAATGTTCTTACTGGACCTGATAGTGGCCACGGCCCAAATATACTTGTACTATTAAGATGCCATGGCCCAAAATAACCTAGGTTGAAAAGCTATTAAGAATTATTGTAAGCAGGCCTCGACTCAAATAGAAAATAGAAACAAAAAGGAAATAAACTATGTGGAAAGGTAAATGCCGATTATAGAAAAGGCCCAAAAACATGATCAAAAAGAAAACCCGCTGTTAAAAGGGCCATGCAAAGAAATCAATAAGGCTGAATTGTTGGGCCAGACCCATGTAGCTAATAAAAGCACATGAAAAAAATACATTAAAAAGGCCGAATTGTTGGGCTAGGCCCATGTAGAAAACCAAATTGGACCAGGCTGAATCTTGTGCCACATCAGCTTGCCACGCTGGATGCCTACGTGGCCTAGGGAGGTTGCTAGTGACCAAAACGCCACAGTGGACATATTTTGGTCATAAACGTCTTCGACCATTCCAGAAGAAAGGTCGCTATAGTCAGTTTACGACCGCCAGCTTTTGACCTTCTGTTTTGGTCACAAAAAGGTCGCAAATGAAAAACCATGACCTTTCAGTGACCAATAGTGGTGGTCACAAGTTGACATATTTCTTGTAGTGATTTTTGTGACTAACCAGATTTCCTCTGATTCTTTCTTCCTATGTATTATGTCGACAATAATATTCTACATACAAAAACCGAGTGCATTCTGGAAAATGATTATATGCTGAGTGCGCGTGGCTTTGCTGAGTGCATTCCTTAGGGCACTCACCAAATGACCGCCTAAACTGAGTGCATATGAGGGAGTAGTACATTGTACAGAGTTTTGGTTGTATTTTGGCTAACTAACCCAACTAGCCCATTAGAATAATTTGTTCGCGTTGACAATCAACCGGTGTACTAGCTAGACAAGTTGAGAAGGCCATGGAAAATGATTGTTTAGTACAGGATGCAGAGTTTTAGGTTGTATTGTTGATCAAGTTGGTTGTGTTAATTAGTGCATAAATATAGTCAAGCTATTTAGTGATTAACCGATTACTGAGTAGGCCATGTGGTTTTTAGAGATAAGCAATTTAGAATTAAAAGAAAGCAACACAATCTAAACAAATATTTGCATCGCAATCTTATATGCAGCAAAGGTTTATCCTGGCAACAATGTTGGTCAGCCCAAAGATGCCACAAAATATTCCAAGTTGCGCGTGCACCTATACAATAATGTGACAACATGATCTAGTAGTTTAATGCCTTAACATCGTTGATGGGATCAAAGTAAATTAACAAATATAAGTTAGCTATCCTCTTCAACCGGTTCGATGGCGGTCGCATAACAGGATAGGAGTCTAGGGAGCTTATCCTTCATATTGCCGTACCGGTTGTGATTGTCAGCATGTACTTTTCTTTTTTCTTTTGTTTCGCTCCGCTTGCGAGCTGTAATACTTTTATGACTTTGTGTTACTTCGTGGATTTTTTAATAAGATGGTTGCATGCATCATTATGATGCAGAGGCCGGGGGTACACCTCCATTTCCAAAAAAGGTCAGCTATCCTCTTCTTGTGCCCTCCTCAGGTTTGTACTTTCCAGCCAGTTGATTCTGAACAATTTTCTTTCATATGCACTTCTATTTGAAGCCACTCTCCTGGGGTGTATTTTTTTCCTGAAAAGGAGGTTGAAGCCCCGGGCCTATACACATCCTGATGCACACAACTATTCCTATTAATTATTAAGCAGAGTATAGAATAAAGGTAACCACGGCCAAACTATTACAAGATATGAAATTAACACTTATGACTAAGGTAAATTCTTCTGCATTAATGCCTTTAAGAAGGGATCAGCCAATGAATACCGGCGCATCGGCAAATAGACAACATCTTCAACAAGGTAATGACACAAATCATCGTTATTGCGCCTTACTAGTAGAAGTTAGGACAAGAGTTTTCATCACAGACAAGAAGTGGTGTTGCAATCAACATCTTGATGAAGAATAGTTTGATAGTCGCATAGTTTAGTACTCCATGCAAGGCAAAAAGGCAATAGCAGATTGGTGGCAAGTGTGGCCACCTTAGAATGTAGCGTCATATTGCATGGATCTCTCAAACAGCTGACAAAACGGTATGACATTAACATATATAATTATACACACATTGTTGTTCATCATTACTGTATGCAATCACCCTCCAACACCAAATACCAGAATTTTTGCCGTCAATTGAGCCTATTGTGCAGTCACCCCAGCATCCGTTATCAAGTTTCTTGGTCACTCCAACAACTTGCAACGATCGTGCGTCAAAGTGAAACGAACTTCGTCAAGCAACCATGAATGCACACTAGCTTTCTACACATACAAAAACCCATGATCTGGCCTAAGCGATGACGGGGCTTGTGCATCATTTCTTTTCTAGTGGTGGCGTTACTGGAGCATCTATCCTGTTAACAGGGGTTGCCATCAGTGATGGTTGTGGATGTCATTTGTGTTTGTTGCTGCCATTTTGTTAGTGCCTTTTTCTTCTTATTTTGTTTAATAAGGATGTCTAGAGAAGCTCTTGAGACCGTGTTGGCAGAGAGGCCAGATTTAATTGTTTTTTTGATAAAGGGTGCTTTATTACTTAAAATGTTTAAGCGTTACAACCGGCCTCTCAATATTAATATATCCCCTTTATTGAAAAAATATATCCAGGTTGTCATTGTGATACAACTTAGTTAATCCTCAAGACATGTGTTATTGAGGTATCTCTCTGTAAACTACCAGTTTCAGATTGCAACTCTCTCTAGTGGATTAAATTAAAATAGCATGAGATCTTTTGAGATCGGAGCTGTTATGTAAACACAAAAGTAAGCCAAGCACCAGAGAGAAAAAGGCGTTGAGAAAGGAAAACATGAACATGCCGGTCACTGTCGAATCAAATGTGCAACAGAATAGCATCTTTTGACCAGCAACGGCCGGAAGTTCACACCAATATATAAGTAGGACAGGAAGGAAGCCAAGAAAGAAGAGAACACAAGAAACCCAAGGGAGAAAGGTTTCAGATACATATATTTGTCTTGGCCGGAAATTCTACTTTTCGATATATATAAGCTTGGCCAGAAATTCATCACCGATCTGCATGCGTGTGTACAAGTGATCAAAGGTCAAAGCTCTTGTTGTGTAGCCACTGATATATATGATGGAGCAACCAAAGCAGTGGCTCACAGAGACGGTAAGCACATCAATCTGCTCCTACTAATTACATGTACTTATAAACTAAAGTTATACTAAATCAGCAACAAGTTTCAGGGAGTAACTTTTATTGCAATGGCTAATGTCAGGAACAGTATGAGGAGGAGCTAGCTTACATGTACCAGGAAGAGGAGGAGCCGCTATGTGACCATCAAGGCCAGTACTACACGTCGTTCTATCCATCTCGTAGCTCCAATTTCCCGAGCTTTGGGGGCGAGAGCCCAAACGAGCTGGGCAGCTATCTCCAGCTCCATCGCCATCAGTCAACTTCCTCTCCTTTGGCGCTGGCCAGGCTAGCACCCTCAACTTCTCCGGAGGAGCCTACGATGGACTCCAATTCCAGGGTTCGAAGCAGCAGCTGCAGGCGCCCGAGAGGCGGGGCAGGGCGACGGCAAGCGCGCAAGAGCACGTCATCGCCGAGTGCAAGCGGCGGGAGAAGCTACAGCTGCAGTTCGCGTCCCTGGCCACCATCGCCCCAGGCATTAAGAAGGTACTCCCTCTGTTTCTTTTTAGTTCGCATATCAGATTTTTCTGAAGTCAAATTTCAGAGTTTGGTCATGTTTGTAGGAAAAATATCAACATCGACAATGCCAAATCTTTTTTGCTCGCATATAAGCATCAGTAATTAATTTTTGTATTTTTTAACTTTAATACTCCCTCGGTCCGAAAAAGCTTGTCCCTCAATTGGATGTATCTAGCATCAAGTTAGTGTTAGATACATCAATTTGAGGAACAAGATTGGAACAAGCTTTTCCGGACAGAGGGAGTATATTAGATGTGCGTATTTTTTAATATAAAATTTGAACAAATATTACTAAGTTTGACTTCAAACAAATCTTATATGCAGAGTAGAAAGAAACGGCGGGAGTATGTGACAAGACAACCTGGCAATACCATCTGTGTGATCTGAATCTGATTAACCATTTTTAGGCAGACGGGATCTCTCTCCTTGGGAGCACCATCGACTACGTGAAGCAGCTGGAGGAGAAGGTGAAGACCATGGGAGAGCAAGGCCAGCAGAGGTCGCCAGAGTGCACCGTGTTCGAGAGCAAGTGCAGCATATCCGCTGCGAACAAGGACGACTCAGCAGGCCACAGCAGGAGCAGCTCCGAGTCAGGCGACGCCGAGTACTCAAACCCGGTGGACGTTGAGGCCAGCATCCACGGGAACACGGTGCTCCTGAAAATCTACTGCAAGGAGAGGAGGGGGGTGCTAGTGATGGTGCTCTCCGAGCTCCAGAACCAGGGCCTCTCCATCATAACCACCAATGTCCTACCGTTCACGGACTCCTCCCTCAACATCACCATCACCGCAAAGGCAAGCCCTCTCTGCCCTCCACTGCTCAGAAGATTACTTCCAAGAGGAAGAAGAATGCTCTGTTAGTATAGTTCTAAACTTGTAATGCATGCATGATCAGAAGGTTGACATGTGTTCAGTTTTGTACAGATCGATGATGGGTTTTCGTCTGCAGTTGAGGTGGTAAATAACCTGAAAATGGCTCTCAGAAGCTTCAAATGGAAGTAGGTAGAATTAATGGAAGCGATTTGTACAAGTGATTAGGCCTTTCCCCCTTTACTTCTGAGTTTGATCATTGTATCCATTTCTATGAGTTTTGTGTGAAGTCTGTAACCATCTCAGTTTACCTTTCCTGAGCAACCGGCTGAAGTGCTACTTTTTTTATTATAGAGAAGTTTAACATTCACTACAAGAAATATGTCAACTAGTGACCTTTTGTCAGTGACCCTGGAAGAATTGATCAAAGATCTATGACCATTTCAGACCAATTGGTCAAAAGCTGTTCGGGGGGCTCCAAACCCTAAACTATAACGACCATTTTGGTCAAAAAGGTCATAAGTTCCTTACACGAAATGGTCATAAAGCAGATAGCACTGCTCCGCTGCCTTATTTCTAGCTGATCATGACCAATATATATGGTCATAACCTTGTAAATTGTGGTGGGTTGCTATGACTAGGCGCTACCTCATCAGTTTTTCCTATGTGTCATGTCCATGTGGCAGTTTTTGCGCTAGGTTGTGAAGCAACCTATATTTCTGTCATTCCCAAAATTCCGAAAAAAATCTCATAAATTCTTTGGGTCATATATTTGTCAAATATGTAAAAAACCTTCCTTGCCTAGTTCAAAAATAATTCAAAAATATTGATTTTCCTATTATGTTCACAACAACACTATGTGAAGGAAGTGCCACTTTGGCATGTCCAAATGGTATCCATTTTCTACAGTGCTTTCCTATGCCCAAATAACCATCCTCCACCAAATTCCAGCTCAATCCATTCATTATTCTGAGCCCAGCTTCAACATTCGTATTTATGTCCTGTGTGGTACTTTGCAACGCAAGTACCACCTAGGCTCCTCCTTTTGAGGTGAAAATTTGTGAAGACGGTCTTATTAGTAAGTGATCATCCTCAGCCAAAACTCACGCCCATTAGCCATGTGCATTTCCCGTACCGCAAATCAAACACTTGGCTGCTTATTCATGTTTGAGCATCGATCGGTCTCCTCGTGAGAATCTTATGTTGTGATTTTCTTCCTAGCACCTACCTGGGGAGTGCCCAACCCACTAGACATGCCTAGGCCTCCTAGAACACATGGTAACGCCATGGTCACGCGGTGACCATGCGGCGGGCATGCGAGCTTACGCGCTCTAGAGTTGGGGCCCTCGGCCACCGTCCAAACCTCGATGTATCACCATCAAACCATGTATTTCTGATTAAATAGATACTTATTTACCTAGAAATGATTTTTGGAAAATATAAAGAGCAAACTATGAGGCACCTGCAGTTCAAATTTGACCCGCTTCCAACTGAATCAACGGGAATTTGTCTTTTTCACCAGAGGTGGATCAAAACTTTTGACACCCAACCATTTTGTCAATTGTGCATTATATATGGTCTAGTATTTTATAAAATTGATTAGGTCCAATTTTGCAACAAATATATGGTAGGTCCTTAAAAAAAACTCATTTCGGGCACTCGGAAAAAGGAAAATGTATTTTCCGTGAAAAGAAAATGAAAACTCCCTTAGGCAACATTGTTTGTAGTTCCAAGATGCACCCTTGTGCATGATATGAGGTCATTTGAACAAACTATGCCATGAATGTGGCCATAACATTGATCATTTGGCTTGAAAGCCGTGAATCTTCACACATGATAGCTCATTTCTGAGAACACTTTTTTTAAAATGATTACCGTATTACTAGTTTATTATTTTTCCTGGAAACTAGGTCACATATAATGACACAATGCGGAGGTTTTCCAATTTTTTGATTTTTTTTGAATTTTTTACGCCCGTTTCAAAATGCGGTCAAAACGTCGGGCTTGACCGGTCCTAGCTACTGGTTGAATCTTGGATTTTTTTGGGTGTTTTTCTGATTAAATAGATACTTATGTACCTAGAAATTATTTTTGGAAAAAATAAAGAGCAAACTACGAGGCACCTGCAGTTCAAATTTGACCCGCTTCCACCTGAATCAGCGGGAATTTGCCTTTTTCACCAGAGGTGGATCAAAACTTTTGACACCCAACCATTTTGTCAATTGTGCATTATATATGGCCTAGTATTTTATAAAATTGATTAGGTCCAATTTTGCAACAAATATATGGTAGGTCCTTCACAAAAAAACTCATTTTGGGCACTCGAAAAAATGGAAAGTGAATTTTTCGTCCAAAGAAAATGAAAAGTTCCTTAAGCAACATTGTTTGTCATTCCAAGATGCACCCTTGTGCACGATATGAGGTCATTTGAACAAACTATGCCATGAATGTGGCCATAAGATTGATCATTTGGCTTGAAAGCCATGAATCTTCACACATGATAGCTCATTTCTGAGAACACTTTTTTAAAATGATTATTGTATTACAAGTTTATTATTTTTCCTTGAAACTAGGTCACATATAATGACACAATGCGGAGGTTTTCCAACTTTTTGATTTTTTTTATTTTTTATGCACGTTTCAAAACGGTGGGAGTATGTGACAAGACAACCTGGCAATGCCATCTGTGTGATCTGAATCTGATTAACCATTTTTAGGCAGACCGGATCTCTCTCCTTGGGAGCACCATCGACTACGTGAAGTAGCTTGAGGAGAAGGTGAAGACCATGGGAGAGCAAGGCCAGCAGAGGTCGCCAGAGTGCACCGTGTTCGAGAGCAAGTGCAGCATATCCGCTGCGGACAAGGACGACTCAGCAGGCCACAGCAGGAGCAGCTCCGAGTCAGGCGACGCCGAGTACTCAAACCCGGTGGACGTTGAGGCCAGCATCCGCGGGAACACGGTGCTCCTGAAAATCTGCTGCAAGGAGAGGAGGGGGGTGCTAGTGATGGTGCTCTCCGAGCTCCAGAACCAGGGCCTCTCCATCATAACCACCAATGTCCTACCGTTCATGGACTCCTCCCTCAACATCACCATCACCGCAAAGGCAAGCCCTCTCTGCCCTCCACTGCTCAGAAGATTACTTCCAAGAGGAAGAAGAATGCTCTGTTAGTATAGTTCTAAACTTGTAATGCATGCATGATCAGAAGGTTGACATGTGTTCAGTTTTGTACAGATCGACGATGGGTTTTTGTCTGCAGTTGAGCTGGTAAACAACCTGAAAATGGCTCTCAGAAGCTTCAAATGGAAGTAGGTAGAATTAACAAAAGTGATCTGTACAAGTGATTAGGCCTTTCCCCCTTTACTTCTGAGTTTGATCATTGTATCCATTTCTATGAGTTTTGTGTGAAGTCTGTAACCATCTCAGTTTACCTTTCCTGAGCAACCGGCTGAAGTGCTACTTTTTTGATTATAGAGAAGTTTAACATTCACTACAAGAAATATGTTAACTAGTGACCTTCTGTCAGTGACGCTGGAAGAATTGATCATAGATCTATGACCATTTCAGACCAATTGGTCAAAAGCTGTTCGGGGGGCTCCAAACCCTAAACTATAACGACCATTTTGGTCAAAAAGGTCGTAATTTCCTTACACGAAATGGTCATAAAGCAGATAGCACTGCTCTGCTGCCTTATTTCTAGCTGATCATGACCAATATAGATGGTCATAACCTTGTAAATTGTGGTGGGTTGCTATGACTAGGCACCACCTCATCAGTTTTGCCTATGTGTCGTGTCCATGTGGCAGTTTTTGCCCTAGGTTGTGAAGCAACCTATATTTCTGTCATTCCCAAAATTCCCAAAAAAATCTCATAAATTCTTTGGGTCATATATATGTAAAATATGTAAAAAACCTTCCTTGCCTAGTTCAAAAATAATTCAAAAATATTCATTTTCCTATTCTGTTCACAACAACACTATGTGAAGGAAGTGCCACTTTGGCATGTCCAAATGGTATCCATTTTCTACAGTGCTTCCCTATGCCCAAATAACCATCCTCCACCAAATTCCAGCTCAATCCATTCATTATTCTGAACCCAGCTTCAACATTCGTATTTATGTCCAGTGTGGTACTTTGCAAAGCAAGTACCACCTAGGCTCCTCCTTTTGAGGTGAAATTTTGTGAAGACGGTCTTCTTAGTAAGTGATCATCCTCAGCCAAAACTCACGCCCATTATCCATGTGCATTTCCCATACCGCAAATCAAACACTTGGCTGCTTATTCATGTTTGAGCATCGATCGGTCTCCTCGTGAGAATCTTATGTTGTGATTTTCTTCCTAGCACCTACCTGGGGAGTGCCCAACCCACTAGACATGCCTAGGCCGCCTAGAACACATGGCAACGCCACGGTCACGCGGTGACTATGCGGCGGGCATGCGAGCTTACGCGCTCTAGAGTTGGGGCCCTCGGCCACCGTCCAAACCTCGATGTATCACCATCAAACCATGTATTTCTGATTAAATAGATACTTATTTACCTAGAAATGATTTTTGGAAAATATAAAGAGCAAACTATGAGGCACCTGCAGTTCAAATTTGACCCGCTTCCAACTGAATCAACGGGAATTTGTCTTTTTCACCAGAGGTGGATCAAAACTTTTGACACCCAACCATTTTGTCAATTGTGCATTATATATGGTCTAGTATTTTATAAAATTGATTAGGTCATATTTTGCAACAAATATATGGTAGGTCCTTCACAAAAAAAACTCATTTCGGGCACTCGGAAAATATAAATGTATTTTCCGTGAAAAGAAAATGAAAACTCCCTTAGGCAATATTGTTTGTAGTCCCAAGATGCACCCTTGTGCATGATATGAGGTCATTTGAACAAACTATGCCATGAATGTGGCCATAAGATTGATCATTTGGCTTGAAAGCCGTGAATCTTCACACATGATAGCTCATTTCTGAGAACACTTTTTTTTAAATGATTACCGTATTACTAGTTTATTATTTTTCCTGGAAACTAGGTCACATATAATGACACAATGCGGAGGTTTTCCAATTTTTTGATTTTTTTTTGAATTTTTTACGCCCGTTTCGAAATGCGGTGAAAACGTCAGGCTTGACCGGTCCTAGCTACTGGTTGAATCTTGGATTTTTTTGGGTGTTTCTCTGATTAAATAGATACTTATGTACCTAGAAATTATTTTTCAAAAAAATAAAGAGCAAACTACGAGGCACCTGCAGTTCAAATTTGACCCGCTTCCACCTGAATTAGCGGGAATTTGTCTTTTTCACCAGAGGTGGATCAAAACTTTTGACACCCAACCATTTTATCAATTGTGCATTATATATGGCCTATTATTTTATAAAATTGATTAGGTCCAATGTTGCAACAAATATATGGTAGGTCCTTCACAAAAAAACTCATTTTGGGCACTCGAAAAAAATGGAAAGTGAATTTTTCGTCCAAAGAATATGAAAAGTTCCTTAGGCAACATTGTTTGTAATTCCAAGATGCACCCTTGTGCACGATATGAGGTCATTTGAACAAACTATGCCATGAATGTGGCCATAAGATTGATCATTTGGCTTGAAAGCCATGAATCTTCACACATGATAGCTCATTTCTGAGAACACTTTTTTAAAATGATTACTGTATTACAAGTTTATTATTTTTCCTGGAAACTAGGTCACATATAATGACACAATGCGGAGGTTTTCCAACTTTTTTATTTTTTTTATTTTTTATGCACGTTTCAAAATGCGGTCAAAACGCCGGGCTTGACCGGTCCTAGCTAGTGGTTGAATCTTGGAATTTTTTTGGTGTTTCTCTGATTAAACAGATACTTATGTACCTAGAAATGATTTTTGGAAAAAATAAAGAGGAAACTACGAGGCACCTGCAGTTCAAATTTGACCCGCTTCCAGCTGAATCAGCGGGAATTTGTCTTTTTCACCAGAGGTGGATCAAAACTTTTGACACCCAACCATTTTGTCAATTGTGCATTATACATGGCCTAGTATTTTATAAAATTGATTTGGTCCAATTTTACAACAAATATATGGTAGGTCCTTCACAAAAAACTCATTTTGGGCAATCGAAAAAATGGAAAACTGATTTTTCGTCCAAAGAAAACAAAAGATTCCTTAGGAAAAATTGTTTGCCATTCCAGGATGCACCCTTGTGCACGATATAAGGTCATTTGAGTGGACTATGCCAAGAAAGTGGCCATAAGATTGACCATTTGAGCAGACTATGCCATTTGAGCAGACTTTTTAAAGGTATTTATCGTATTAGAAGTTTGTTTTTTCCTAGACACTAGATCACATATAAGGACACAATGCAAAGGCTTTCCGTTTTTTGATTTCTTTAATTCTTTATGCCAATTTCAAAACGCGATTAAAACCATGGGCATAACCGTTCGTAACTGCGGGTGGAATCTTACAAAACTTAAATGGCCAAAAAAGGCTAGAACGATTAGAAGGTTATCATCATCCATAAAATGCGGTATAACTTGAGTGAAAATTTTAGTGGTTCCATTTTGCAAAATATTATTGGTAGTTGCTTCATAAACCCCTTTGTTTTTAGCACTTAGAGACTATATTTTAAATTACAGCAGTATTCTCCAACCAATCAGGACGACTCCCCCGGATCACCCTACCGTAGCCGATCTGAACCGTCCGATCGTCCCAGATCCAACGGCAGACTTGACCCCCCCTCCCCCACCGTCTCACAACCCGCACCACTCGTCCTCTTGCCCCCCTCTCTTCCTATGCACCCACAGCCACCGCCCTCTCCCTCCCTCAGATCTTGATCCGATCCAGATCGACGCCGCCACCCCTCTCTAACCCTAGCTTCCCGTCACCGGCAGCGGCGCCCTCCCTCCCTTGCCCTCTCCTCCTTCCCTCCTCACGGCCATCTCTCCGTTCTCCCATAGCCACACCTCAACCTCCTCCCCATCCCCCGGTCCCGTCCCCAGCCCCGCCCGAATCCACCGTGCATGTCCACAGCCACAGCCACCGCCCCCCAGCCCCGCCCATGGCGGCCGCCACGACCCAAGCCTTGTCTTGCTATAACTCTTCACAAATAGCGAAGGGAAGAAGAAGGGGAAAGGGGATGGCCGCCGACACCGCCTACGCGAAGCGGGTGCTGCTCGCCTGCAACGGCGGCACCGACACCGTCTCGCGGGGGGTCGCCGTCGGCCTCGCCAGGCACGGCTGCAAGTACTCCCTCTCACTTTTCCCCTTCTTCCTCCTGTCGTTGGGCTCTGAATCTAAGCACGCGCGCACACTGGCTGGTCCTGGTGGGCGACGAGGGCGCCCTGGCTGTGACGGCAGACGAGGCGCGGCGCAGCGCGGCAGAAGGGGCGGCGGCCATCGCGGTGGTCGGGCTGGACCTCGCTGCCTGCGACGAGGCTGCTACTTCCTCGTTTCCGTCCAGGCAAGTAACCTCTCCTCTCTTCTCCGGCTTCGATCCCCGCATCCATCTCCGTTTAGTCCCCGCGGTTGGGCGTCCGTGCGGGCTCTGCAAAAGGCGGGCGTGAATCCTCGGTTGATTTAGGCCTTCTACCATATAGCTTCGTCATTTCCCCATATGAAATGGTCCCATAATCTAGTGTGTATCTGTTTCTGGTTTGAAGTTCATCTAGCATTTGACGTGATATGCTGTCATGATTTAGTATACATACGTGGTGTGCCTTACCCTGTGTCAGCATTATGGGAGCTAAAATTAAGTCTGCATCAATCTCCCAAATGTCATGTTCTTCATTTGCACACAAACTATAGTATATGCATTGCACATTCCGTAATGGACACGGCGGAGGTGGTGCTCCTGCTGCTGCCTCCTGCTCCCCGCCGCCAACTCCTCCATGGCTGCGCTGGCTGCCTGCTGCTGCTGCTGGTGATGGTAGTCCGGCGACGACCTGCCTTCAACTTTTGTCTCACGTACACAGATGCTGCAGTTTTAACTGAATAAGAAACAGAAGTGCTCAACATCCATCATGCATAACCGTGAACATTTATGGTCTCTGTTGATATGTCTTGCTAATTCTAGTTACTTTATATGAAGCCAAAGTTATCTTGCAGCCATCTAGTCACATTTAAGTGTAAGTTAAGCAGGCATTTTAAGGGTAACCTGTGAACACTTGCTTATAAGAACGAACTCGACTTACTATATATACCCAAGTGAAGATGTACTGTTACTAATTTACTATGGCAATGAATTTTATCTATGTGAGATTATAATTTGTGTGCTGTCATTCATCTCATGGTATCTTGTTCTCTGTGATAATTGTTCACTGTTGAGGGCAATACATATACTCTAGTTTTCATGCAGTGCATGTTGTTCCATATTTTGAGGAGAACACCACCTCGAGACCGGTGTTCTGAGGAGACCGCGATGCTTAATTTCCGTTTGTTTGATTGCAGAGAGGCGCTGGAAGAGCACTCCCCATGCTTGTCTTGAGGAGAACACCACCTGGGACTTGGTGGCTGACATTGAGAAGGTTAGGCAACACCTCGACATTCCAGAGTGGCAGGCAACTACAAATACATCTTCTCTTCTCAACTGCAATATATACCCAGCTGTAAAGAAACCACTTTAAGAAAATATTTAAGAGAGTCGGTCAGGTCGTGTAGATTTTCTTGCATTTGTGCATAGCTACTTTTTTTGAAACCATTTGTGCATAGCTATTGATCATGAATGTTGCAATGCAAGTTATTAAAAGAATGATGATACCTCTGAATGCCTTGTCTTTTTAGAAACTAGCTAGCTAGTCAAGCGTTTATTTTTTAAGTTTGATACTAGTGTTATTGTTGGCTTTGTCGTTTGTGTTTGTGCATTCTTTTTTCTTGGGCATCATTCATGGTCGTCTAGTAGTCGACATACTTTTGGTTCCATTTAGTATATGCAGGTAGCAGCAGCTTATGTGTAATGGAGTTGTTGTTACTCTGTGCCTGCTTCGTTAGAGTTTGCATCATCTCCTTGTTTTTGTAGCATAAATGCCTTCACTATTCTTGTTCTGAACCTCTGATCCTGATACTGGTTGTATTTGTCTTGATCGAATTACAGGCAACATGGTGGATCAAGGGAAGCCGACCTTCACCCCCAAGAAGGGCAAGCCCAGCATCGTCATGTTCGTTGGATTGCAAGGCCAGTCTGACTCACCAACCAACCTCGCCTGCTTGCTCTGTTTATTGTGCTACACCTCTTACTGAATTCCAGTCGCGATATATGATTGCTTACCTGTATATATGTACCACTCTATGGGTAGCATTTTTCTAACTGTACAATAGCACTCACTCCTCTACTGTCAAATTGCATGTGTGTAGTTCATTACCATGCTATCCAGGGGATATTCATTTATGTTCCTGTGAATTCGTTCTTGGTGTGTATGTATGTATATGTGCTAGCAACATGAGTAGGAATTAGCATCATGCTCGGCATGGATGAATTGCATGCATACATTGATCTAGGGAGAAGTGTATGGCTGATACAATGCTCTTTTTCGCAAAGCTATTATACACTTTGGGAAATACAGTAATTTGTTCTTTACTAAATGCACTGCAAGTATGGATGATGATGCATGCATGCATCTAGGGTGAGTCGTACCTAGTTGTTCTTTATGCATCTAGGGTTTGCTACTGCTAGCCTCGAATCGCTTTTGCTACTGCTAGCTCTTTGCAGTCAACATGTACTGGTCTCTTCTAATGTGTACCAAGAAAGCAAACCGCAACTCCATCCTAACCGACGAAAAACAGAGACGCAATCAGCACACCATTAGCTAAACTAACCGGGCAAACCAACCCGAATCGACTGTTCAAATGCACAACTAAGCTCAATCTAAACAGGAGGCATACGTGACTTACACCTCGGGAACCCTGTTGTGGACGCGGCGGATCTCCTGACCGATGCTCGCCTCGCCAAATACTCCTGGGTCGCCGCCGCTCGCCATTTCGCCCTGGGGTTCACCCGCGTACTTCCTTTTTGTGCACCAGCCCCCCATCTATCAGCGCTCCGGCCGGGCACACGGAAGGAGGCCACGCCACGCATCAAGCAGGTGGGGGCGCCCCACCCATGGTGCCGAGCCGCCTCACCCTCACCATGTCGTCCGTCACGTCCTCTACGTCTGATACGTCTCCAACGCATCTACTTTTCCAAACACTTTTGCCCTTGTTTTGGACTCTAACTTGCATGATTTGGATGAAACTAACCCGGACTGACACTGTTTATAGCAGAACTGCCATGATGTTGTTTTATGTGTAGAAAGCAAAAGTTCTTGGAATGTCCTGAAAATCCTCGGAGGCACTTTTTGGAAAATATAAAAAATACTGGAGAAAGAATCAAGACCAGGGGGCCCACACCCTGTCCACGAGGGTGGGGAGCGCGCCCTTCCCCCCTGAGGCTCCGCCGACCTCAATTCCAACTCCATATATTCCATCTCGCGGGAAAAAAATCAGGGAGAAAGTTTCATCGCGTTTTACGATACGGAGCCGCCGCCAAGCCCTAATCTCTCTCGGGAGGGCTGATCTGGAGTCCGTTCGGGGCTCCGGAGATGGGGATTCGTCGCCGTCGTCATCATAAACCATCCTCCATCACCAATTTCATGATGCTCACCGCCGTGCATGAGTAATTCCATCGTAGGCTTGCTGGACGGTGATGGGTTGGATGAGATTTACCATGTAATCAAGTTAGTTTTGTTAGGGTTTGATCCCTAGTATCCACTATGTTCTGAGATTGATGTTGCTATGACTTTGCTATGCTTAATGCTTGTCACTAGGGCCCAAGTGCCATGATTTCAGATCTGAACCTATTATGTTTTCATGAATATATGTGTGTTCTTGATCCTATGTTGCAAGTCTATAGTCACCTATTATGTGTTATGATCCGACAACCCCGAAGTGACAATAATCGGGATACTTCTCAGTGATGATCGTAGTTTGAGGAGTTCATGTATTCACTATGTGCTAATGCTTTGTTCCGGTTCTCTATTAAAAGGAGGCCTTAATATCCCTTAGTTTCCTATAGGACCCCGCTGCCACGGGAGGGTAGGACAAAAGATGTCATGCAACTTCTTTTCCATAAGCACGTATGACTATTTACGGAATACATGCCTACATTACATTGATGAATTGGAGCTAGTTCTATGTTATAGCTATTACATGAGGAATCGCATTCGACATAATTATCCATCACTGATCCATTGCCTACGAGCTTTTCACATCTTGTGCTTCGCTGATTTACTTTTCCGTTGCTATTGTTACAATCACTACAAAACCCAAAAACATTACTTTTGCTACTGTTACCTTTATTATCATATTACTTTGCTACTAAATACTCTGCTGTAGATACTAAGTTATCCAGGTGTGGTTGAATTGACAACTCAACTACTAATACTCAAGAATATTTTTTGGCTCCCCTTGTGTCGAATCAATAAATTTGGGTTGAATACTCTACCCTCGAAAGCTATTGCGATCCCCTACACTTGTGGGTTATTGATGACCCACAAGTGTAGGGGATCTATCGTAGTCCTTTCGATAAATAAGAGTGTCGAATCCAACGAGGAGAAGAAGGAAATGATAAGCGGTTTTCAGTAAGGTTTTCTCTGCAAGCACTGAAATTGTAGGTGATAGATAGTTTTGTGATAAGATAAATAGTAATGAGTAACAACTAAACAAAGTAAAGAAAGTGCAGCAAGGTGGCCCAATCCTTTATGTAGCAAAGGATAAGCCTGGACAATTTCTAATAATGGGGAAGGAGCTCCCAAGGACACATGGGAATTATCGTCAAGCTAGTTTTCATCACGCTCATATGATTCACGTTTGGTACTTTGATAATTTGATATGTGGGTGGACCGGTGCTTGGGTACTGCCCTTACTTGGACAAGCATCCCACTTATGATTAACCCCTATTGCAAGCGTCCGCAACTACAAAAGAAGTATTAAGGTAAACCTAACCACAACATTAAACATATGGATCCAAATAAGCGCCCCCAGGAGGGAAGTGTCCCCAGCAGAATAGCTCCGCCAGAGCTGTAGATTGATTCCGCCAAGGTTCTGCCTCGTGGCGGCGGAGTTTCGTCCCGTAAGCTTGCCCATGATTTTTTCCAGGGTAAAAACCCTCATATAGCAGAAGATGGACACCGGAGGGCCACAAGGGGGCCCAGGAGATAGGGGGCGTGGCCAGGGAGCGCCCCCACCCTCCTGGACAGGGTGTGGGCCCCCTGGTGTACTTCTTACGCTCAATAATTCTTAATAAATCCAAAAATATGTTTCTTGGAGTTTCAAGACTTTTGGAGTAGTGCATAATAGGTTTCTAATGTTTGCTCCTTTTCCAGCCAGAATTCCAGCTGCCGGCATTCCCCCTCTTCATGGTAAACCTTGTAAAATAAGAGAGAATAGTCATAAGTATTGAGATATAATGTGTAATAACAGCCCATAATGCAATAAATATTGATATAAAAGCATGATGCAAAATGGACGTATCAACTCCCCAAGCTTAGACCTCGCTTGTCCTCAAGCGGAAGCCGATATCGAAAAATATGTCCACATGTTTAGAGATAGAGGTGTCGATAAAAATAAAATACGAACATGAGGGCATCATGATCATTCTTAAAACAGAAACATATATAGATTCTATCATATGATTTCTTATGCTCAAGTGACAATCAATTCACAATATCAAGTATGGTTCAAAAACTTAATTGAGAACTAACAAACTATAATCTCAGTCATTGAAGCAATTGCAATTTATCATAACATCAGAAAGAGTCAACAATAGAGCTTTTCAGCAAGTTCACATACTCAACTATCTTGTAGTCTTCTACAATTGCTAACACTCACGCAATACTTGTGGTTATGGAGTTTCAGCCGGACACTGAGAAAGATAGGGGCTTATTGTGTTGCCTCCCAACATATTCACCTTTAGGTGATGTCAACAATAATAGCCCATGCTAACTTACATCCAATTGGATATATATATCATGATCTTTCAAACACGAAGAGCTTGCCAAAGGATAAAATGAAAAAGGGAGAGGTGAGGATTACCTTGACTCAAGCATAAAGTAAAAACATAAAGTAAAAGATAGGCCCTTCGCAGAGGGAAGCAGAGGTTGTCATGTGTGTTTAGGGTTGGATGCACAAAATCTTAATGCAAAAGAATGTCACTTTATATTGCCCCTTGTATGTGGACCTTTATTATGCAGTCCGGCGCTTTTATTGCTTCCACAACAAGATCGTACAAAGCTTATTTTCTCTGCACTAATAAATCGTACATATTTACAGAGCAATTTTTATTGCTTGCACCGATGACAACTTACTTGAAGGATCTTACTCAATCCATAGGTAGGTATGGTGGACTCTCATGGCAAAAACTGGGTTCAAGGATATTAGGAAGCACAAGTAGTATCTCTACTTGGTGCAAGGAATTTGGCTAGCATGAGGGGGAAAGGCAAGCTCAACATGTTTGGAAGGTCAATGACAATATACTTTAACTGAGATGTGAGAAAACATAAACCATTACATTGTCTTCCTTGTAAAACGTCAACTCTTTAGCATGTCATACTTAATGAGTGCTCCCAATCATAAAAGGTGTCCAAGATAATATATTTATATGTGAACCTATCTTTCCTTATCACTTCCTATTAATTGCAACGATGACCAAAACTACGTTTATTGCTACCTCTTGAGCACTGTGTTGGATTTCCCCGAAGAGGAGAGAATGATGCAGTAAAGTAGCGTAAGTATTTCCCTCAATTTTTGAGAACCAAGGTATCAATCCAGTAGGACACCACGCTCAAGTCCCTCGTACCTACACAAAACGATAGCTACTCGCAACCAACGCGATTAGGGGTTGTCAATCCCTTCACAGTCACTTACGAGGGTGAGATCTGACAGAGATGATAAATAATATTTTTGATATTTTTGATAGATAAATGCAAAGTGAAAAGTAAAAGGCAAAGTAAAAACAAAGCAAGTAAATAAAGTGATAGAGATTGATATGATGAGAATAGACCCGGGGGCCATAGGTTTCACTAGTGGCTTCTCTCAAGAGCATAAGTATTCTACGGTGGGTGAACAAATTACTGTTGAGCAATTGACAGAATTGAGCATAGTTATGAGTATATCTAGGCAATGATCATGTATATAGGCATCACGTCCAAGACAAGTAGATCGAAACGATTCTGCATCTACTACTATTACTCCACTCATCGACCGCTATCCAGCATGCATCTAGAGTATTAACTTAAAAACAGAGTAACGCCTTAAGCAAGATGACATGATGTAGAGGGATAAATTCATGCAATATGATAAAAAACCCATCTTGTTATCCTTGATGGCAACAATACAATACGTGCCTTGCAACCCTTTCTGTCACTCGGTAAGGACACCGCAAGATTGAACCCAAAGCTAAGCACTTCTCCCATTGCAAGAACTACCAATCTATTTGGCCAAACCAAACGGATAATTCGAAGAGACTTGCAAAGATAACTCAATCATACATAAAAGAATTCAGAGTAGATTCAAATATTTTCCATAGATAATGCCGGATCATAAACCCACAATTCATCGGTCTCAACAAACACACCGCAAAAAGAAGATTACATTGAATAGTTCTCCACAAGAGAGGGGGAGAGCATTGTATTGAGATCCAAAAAGAGAGAAGAAGCCATCTAGCTACTAGCTATGGACCCAAAGGTCTGAAGTAAACTACTCACACTTCATCGGAGGGGCTATGGTGTTGATGTAGAAGCCCTCCATGGTAGATTCCCCCTCCGGCGGAGCTCCGCAACAGGCCCCAAGATGGGATCTCGTGGATACAGAAAGTTGCGGTGGTGGAATTCGGTTTTTGGCTCTGTTTATGATCTCTCGGGGGTACGTAGGCATATATAGGAGGAAGGAGTACGTCAGTGGAGCAACAGGGGGCCCACGAGGTAGGGGGGCGCGCCCAGGGAGGGCGCCCTCCACCCTCGTGACCGCCTCTGGCACTTCTTGGAGTAGGGTCCAAGTCTCCTGGATCATGTTCGGTGAGAAAATCACGTTCCCGAAGGTTTCATTCTGTTTGGACTCCGTTTGATATTCCGTTTCTTCTGAACACTGAAATAGGCAAAAAACAGCAATTCTGGGCTGGGCCTCTGGTTAATAGGTTAGTCCCAAAATAATATAAAAGTGGAAAATAAAGCCCAATATAGTACAAAACAGTGGATAAAGTAGCATGGAGCAATCAAAAATTATAGATACGTTGGAGACGTATCAGGCATCCCCAAGCTTAATTCCTGCTCGTCCTCGAGTAGGTAAATGAAAAAAGAGAATTTTTGATGCGGAGTGATACTTTGGCATAATTTCAATGTAAATCTTCTTAATTGTGATATGAATATTCAGATCCGAAAGATTCAAGACAAAAGTTCATATTGACACAAAAATAATAATACTTCAAGCATACTAATCAAAGCAATCATGTCTTATCAAAATAACAGGGCAAAAGAAAGTTCATCCCAACAAAATCATATAGTTAGGCTATGCTTCATTTTCGTCACACAAAGATGTTCCCAACTTCTATACCCCCAATGACAAGCCAAGCAATTGTTTCATACTTAAATAATCTCAAACTTTTTCAACCTTCACGCAATACATGAGCGTGAGCCATGGATATAGCACTATGGGTGGAATAGAATATGATGATGGGGATTGTGTGGAGAAGACAAAAAAGGAGGAAGTCTCACATTGACGAGCATAATCAACGGGCTATGGAGATGCCCATCAATTGATGTCAACATGAGGAGTAGGGATTGCCATGCAACGGATGCACTAGAGCTATGAATGCTCAACAAAAGAAAAATAGTCGGTGTGCATCCAACTTGCTTGCTCATGAAGACCTAGGGCATTTGAGGAAGCCCATCGTAGGAATATACAAGCCAAGTTCTATAATGAAAAATTCCCACTAGTGTGAAAAGACAACTTATGATACTCACTACATGAAGAACAAGGTGCTACTTTGAAGCACAATATATGAGACTCACTACATGAAGAAAAAGATGCTACTTTGAAGCACAAGTGTGGAAAAAGAGATGGTAGCTTTGCCCTTTTTTCTTTTCTTTCTTTTTTCTTTTTTTTCTTTTTTTTTCTTTGGGCAATGCTCTAATAATGATGATCATCACACTTCTATTGATTACAACATAAGGATTACAACTCGAAACTTAGAACAAGATATGACTCTATATGAATGCCTTCGGCGGTGTACCGGGATGGTGCAATGAATCAAGCGTGACATGTATGAAAAATAATCCATGGTGGCTTTGCCACAAATACGTTGTCAACTACATGATCATGCAATGGCAATATGACAAAAGTAATGTATGTCATGATGATGGTGGTGGAAGTTGCATGGCAATATATCTCGGAATGGCTATGGAAATGCCATGATAGGTAGGTATGGTGGCTGTTTTGATGAAGATATAAGGAGTTTATGTGTGATAGAGCGTATCGTATCACGGGGTTTGGATGCACCGGCGAAGTTTGCACCAACTCTCAAGGTGAGAAAGGGCAATGCACGGTACCGAAGAGGCTAGCAAAGGCGGAAAGGTGAGAGTGCGTATAATCCATGGACTCAACATTAGTCAAAAGAACTCATATACTTATTGCAAAAATTTAGAAGTCATCAAAAATCAAGTACTACGCGCATGCTCCTAGGGGGATAGATTGGTAGGAAAAGACCATCACTCGTCCCCAACCGCCACTCATAAGGATGCACAAGCCAGGTACACTTCATGTTTCAAATTTGTTACACAACTTTAACCATACGTGCATGCTACGGGACTTGCAAACTTCAACACAAGCATTTCTCAAATTCATAATCACCCAACTAGAACGTCTTTGATATTATCACCTCCATATCTCAAAACAATTATCAAGCATCAAACTTATCTTAGTATTCAATTCACTCAAAAGAAAGTTTCACATATCTTGAATACCAAGTATATTAACATTAAGCAAATTACCATGCTATTAACAACTATCAAAATAATCTAAGTGAAGCACGAGAGATCAATAGTTTCCTTAAAACAAATCCACCACCGTGCTCTAAAAGATATAAGTCAAGCACTAAGCAAAAATTATCACGCTCAAAAGATATAAGTGAAGCACTATGAGCAAAACTATCAAGCTCAAAAGATATAAGTGAAGCACATAGAGTATTCTAACAAATTCCAATTCATGTATGGCTCTCTCAAAAGGTGTGTACAGCAAGGATGATTGTGGTAGACTAACAAGCAAAGACACAAATAATACAATACGCTCCAAGCAAACACATAACATGTGGTGAATAAAAATATAGCTCCAAGTAAATTACCGATGGAAGTGGACGAAAGAGGGGATGCCCTCCGGGGCATCACCAAGCTTTGACTTTTTGGTGTCCTTGGATTATCTTGGGGGTTCCATGGTCATCCCCAAGCTTAGGCTCTTGCCACTTCTTGTTCCATAATCCATCAAAAGAATTCACCCAAAACTTGAAAACTTCACAACACAAAACTCAACAGAAATCTCCTGAGCTCCGTTAGAGAAAGAAAACAAAAGACTACTTCAAGGTACTGTAATGAACTCATTATTTATTTATATTGGTGTTAAACCTACTGTATTCCAACTTCTCTATGGATTATAAACTATATTACTAGCCGTAGATTCATCAAAATAAGCAAACAACACACGTAAAACAGAATCTGTCAAAAACAGAACAGTCTGTAGCAATCTGTAACTAATGCAAACTTCTGGAACTCTAACAATTCTACCAAAATAGGAAGTCCTGGAGAATTTGTCTATTGAACATAAGCAAAAATAATCAACGCAAAAGCACGTTCCTGTGATTTAACAAAATTATATTCGTGCGGGCAAAGTTTCTGTTTTTCAGCAGAATCAAATCAACTATCATCGTAGGTTATCCTATAGGTTCTACTTGGCACAAACAGTAATTAAAAGACAAAACCACATCCAAACAGAGGCTAGATGTATTATTTATTCCTAAACAGAAGCAAAAAAAATACAAAATAAAATTGGGTTGCCTCCCAACAAGCGCTATCGTTTAGCGCCCCTAGCTAGGCATAAAAGCAAGGATAGATCTAGGTATTGCCATCTTTCGTAGGCAATCCATAAGTGGCTCTCATGATAAATTCATATGGTAATTTTATTTTCTTTCTAGGGAAGTGTTCCATGCCCTTCTTTAAGGGAAATTGGAATCTAATATTCCCTTCCTTCATATCAATAATTGCACCAATCGTTCTAAGGAAAGGTCTACCAAGAATAATAGGACATGAAGGATTGCAATCTATATCAAGAACGATAAAATCTACGGGCACATAATTCCTATTAGCAACAATAAAAACATCGTTAATTCTTCCCATAGGCTTTTTAATAGTGGAATCCGCAAGACGCATGTTTAGAGAGCAATCATCAAAGTCACGGAAATCTAGCAAATCACACAAAGTTTTGGGAATAGTAGAAACACTAGCACCCAAATCACACAAAGCATGAAACTCATAATCTCTAATTTTAATTTTAATAGTAGGTTCCCACTCATCATAGAGTTTTCTAGGTATAGAAACTTTCAACTCAAGTCTTTCTTCATAAGATTGCATCAAGGCATCAACAATGTGTTCAGTAAAGGCCTTATTTTGACTATAAGCATGAGGGGAATTTAGCACGGATTGCAACAAGGAAATACAACCAATCAAAGAGCAATTTTCATAATTAAATTCCTTGAGATCCAAAATAGTGGGTTTAGGAACATCTAGGTTTTTATTTCTTTCAATCCCACTTTCATCAATTTCATTATCAAGATCTAGAAACTCCGAATTCTTAGAACGCCTTCTAGGTAAAGGAAGATCATATTCAGTTTCATCAAGATTCATATTGAAAAACAAATATTTAATGGGGGAGACGTCAATAACTTTTAGATCTTCATCTTGATTTTCATAGGAATTCGGTTTAGCGGCCATCTTATTGACTAAGGTAGCTTGCATATCCGAAATTTCAGCGGTCATTTTTTTAAGACGAGCAATTTGGGCCCTTATACCATCAAATTCTTTAGACATATCATCTAATTCTTTATTCATATAACTTATAAAACTTTTGTGTTCCTTAAGCTAGTTTCTAAAGAAATTATTTTGCTCAAATTGCAAAACCATAAACTTTCTGACATTGCTTTCAATCTCCTCTAGCCTTTTAAGGTGAAGGTCACCAAATCTAGGTAGAGCCATTGCGACAAACAAGTAAACTAGCACACGAGCAAACAGAAAGGCAACGGGAAAAAGGCAAACGGGAAAGAGAGGAGGAGATTGGGAAAGAGAGGGCAAATAAAACGGCAAGGGTGAAGTGGGGGAGAGGAAAACGAGAGGCAAATAATGTAATGCGAGAGATAGGGATTGTGATGGGTACTTGGTATTGTTGACTTGCTTGCAGGAGCCTCCCCGGCAACGATGCCAGAAATTCTTCTTGCTACCTCTTGAGCACTGCGTTGGATTTCCCCGAAGAGGAGAGGATGATGCAGTAAAGTAGCGTAAGTATTTCCCTCAGTTTTTGAGAACCAAGGTATCAATCTAGTAGGAGACCACACACAAGTCCCTCGTACCTACACAAAATGATAGCTACTCGTAACCAACGCGATTAGGGGTTGTCAATCCCTTCACGGTCACTTACGAGGGTGAGATCTGATAGAGATGATAAATAATATTTTTGGTATTATTGATAGATAGATGCAAAGTGAAAAGTAAAAGGCAAAGTAAAAACAAAGCAAGTAAATAAAGTGATAGAGATTGATATGATGAGAATAGACCCGGGGGCCATAGGTTTCACTCGTGGCTTCTCTCAAGAGCATAAGTATTCTACGATGGGTGAACAAATTACTGTTGAGCAATTGACAGAATTGTGCATAGTTATGAGTATATCTAGGCAATGATCATGTATATAGGCATCATGTCCAAGACAAGTAGATCAAAACGATTCTGCATCTACTACTATTACTCCACTCATTGACCGCTATCTAGCATGCACCTAGAGTATTAAGTTAAAAACAGAGTAACGCCTTAAGCAAGATGACATGATGTAGAGGGATAAATTCATGCAATATGATAAAAACCCCATCTTGTTATCCTCGATGGCAACAATACAATATGTGCCTTGCAACCCTTTCTGTCACTGGGTAAGGACACCGCAAGATTGAACCCAAAGCTAAGCACTTCTCCCATTGCAAGAACTACCAATCTAGTTGGCCAAACCAAACGGATATTCGAAGAGACTTGCAAAGAAAACTCAATCATACATAAAAGAATTAATAGAAGATTCAAATATTTTCCATAGATAATGCTGGATCATAACCTGTCGCGGCCGGGTTTTCCGGGTATTAATTTCCAGAAAATGGCCATTGTGCACACCAGCCCCAGGATTACTATTAGCTGATGAGACACCGACTTGATACAGAATTTCCAAGCAAAAGCAAAATGTGTAGTACAAGACCATTCTTGTCTGTGAGTACAACAAATGGTTCTAGTGGTTGATGGTGGAAGCGGTTTGTGAATCATCAGTGTCTATGGAACTCCATTTCCCACAGGAACAGCTGACCAGGTTAACTCCTATCTTCGCGAGGCACCTACCACCACTGCTTAGGTTCCGGGGCTGTCATCGCTTCGCTCCTCTCCGTGCAGGAAATCTGGCCAAGACAATAGCCAGGGACAAGCCAGTGAGTAATTTGAATGTACTCGCAAACATTAAGAACACGGGTACAATATAAATGATAATCATGCACTGAAATGTTCTATAATCACATCGTCAGTCATAAATAAAGATCTTTTATGCATGCAAGCAGGTTATTTATATGCAACATGATATGCAATAATGGAGTGGAAATAAAATGCCACAGTCGGGCGTCTGTGCGACACCACATAAAGGGCTTATAAATAAATAACTAGCAATGCCACAGTCGGGCGTCTCAGCGACACCACATAAAGGGCTTATAAATAAAAGACAAGAAATGCCACAGTTGGGCGTCTCAGTGACACCACATAAAGGGCTTATAAATAAAAGACAAGCAATGCCACAGTCGGGCGTCTTAGCGACACCACATAAAGGGCTTATAAATAAATGACAAGCAATGCCACAGTCGGGCGTCTCAGCGACACCACATAAAGGGCTTATAAATAAAAGACAAGCAATGCCACAGTGGGGCGTCTCAGCGACACCACATAAAGGGCTTATAAATAAATGACAAGCAATGCCACAGTTGGGCGTCTCAGCGACACCACATAAAGGGCTTATAAAACAGATAATCACAATGAGTATCCAGGTGGTAGAACCGTCCCAGGGATACCCAATAATTCAGATAATAGAATGGGTTAGTCCATAATAAACATAAACATATTTAGCACAAGTCATCAGTCATGATCCACATTCTGGTTTAGTAGGTTTTTTTCCTCCGAAGACCGACACTAAGACCGACACTTGACTCATCCCAGACTGTAATCCTTAACCATGGACACGGCTATTCGAATAGGTTTAATCTCTGCATAGGGTGTACTCTTTACCCACGAGTAACGGGTTCCTTTAGTCCATCGGGACTAATTCCGTCTACGGTCTTTTAATTGAAAACACACCTGACTTGCACACACCAGCTTAACTTACTGGTGTTTGGAATCACCCACGACACTCGTTAAGCAAAACTCTAAGTGGGGAGGCTACAACCTCGATTAGCATGGGATCACAAAATTTATACCGCACGCAAAACTAGGGAAGCTACCCCCTCGGCTACAACCGAAACACCCATGCCCCCTGACCGGATGACTGGCTTTAATCCATGGCCTTGGTACCCTCATCCCGGCCCCTCTGTACAGTGTGTGCTAGAAAGAGGTTGACAATTTACTGAACTGTACCCTACCTGTGGCAGGGACAAGTGGTAGCACGACACAAGTGTGGGGGTTACTGGAACAATACTCGATCTACGGACGACTCAGGAGGTTTATAATTTTCCCTGCATGACATGTATAACAAAAACATTTCAACCAACAGAATCACCGCTCACTATACCTCACTATGCCATACCGGAACATAACCGTCCCGACGGAGACCGGCAACAAACTCATGCCTACCCAAGGCAGAGGTTTTCCCGGATTCCTTCCGGCATGCATGCAAGGCACATGAGGATGGTTATCATCACAAGTGTGTTCACTTCCAACGGCATGGAAATCACTAATATGCATTCATGCAAATGATCATATCACATGAAATAACAAGTTCTCCGAAATGAGGTGGTGTTATAAACGTGTCAACGAACACATCAAAAATATTATGCCGGGGTTCAGAATGCTTGCCTTCAATGTATGGAAAGGCAGGGTGCACTCCAAAACTTTTGAAAGTTTGCTTCTCTCTCTCCAAAGTCCTATTTTAAATAAATTTGAATTAACACACAAATTCAAAACAGCACAAAAAAGTTGTTTGAAATTTTTTCAAATAAATCTTAAAATAAACTAGGTTAAATTTGAGAGAGGTAGGAAAAAGAATCAATCCATTCAGAGTTGTCATTAAAAAGTTATAGCCAGTCAAAGATTTGTTAACAATCTGTTTTAAAAAAAATAAATAGAAAAAGAAAACGCTTCGGATAAATACACGTCGAAGACGTACTCTGGGAATATGCCTTCACTTATCCAGCGTGGACCGTGCGCTGGGTCACTGACGGTGGGCCCGCCTGGCCCACTGGTCAGGTTTGACCAGTCCACGCACGCGTCGTTTCCTTCGACCGAGCAGAGACAGAGCTCCGACGATCGCCGCCGGCGAACAGAGGCACCCCACGGGGGTCCAAGGACAGGAATGGATCCGCAAGATCAAGGCGGTCCTTCCGGTGGTCTACTTGCTGGCGGGGACGGAGTGAGTCATCGGCGGCGAGCTCCGCGACGGCCGGTGGCTTCGGCAGTGTTGGGGGTTTGAACTCCGGTGGCTATCGATCGTGTTTGAGGTGCTGGACGGCTTCGCAAGGGTGAGAGGAGGAGGTTGGTGGCACTGGTTGGACTGGAGGGGCTCGGCTCGCGACGAATCGGACTGAGACATGGCGGCGGCCGAACCGGCCGAAGTCGGGGAAGACGACTTCCCTCCAACGATTGCGGGCTGAGGGGGTGCCATGGGGGTGGCCTGAGGTTGCCTGCGTGCTCGAATGAGTTCAGGGGCCTCCTTATATAGCGCGACGAGGTCGGTTTGCGGCCGTCGGATAAGAACGACGGCGGACCGCCTTCCTGTAGTTGCAGGGTGTCATGGCGACGACGAGAGCTAGAGGACACGCGAGAGGATGAGGCTAAGTTGTTCCAGGGGCAGGTGGCGAGCGGGAGAGGCCTGGGCGGCACCGACCTGGCAGAGGCGCGCTGCGGACGCCGGCATACCGCCAAGGGCTCTGACAGCGGTGCTGCAGGGCACCAGGGCTGCTTGGCGCGTTCTGGTGAGAAGGGGAGTGCGTGGCGCGGCTCTGTGGCGTGGGAAAAACCAGGGGCGCGACGTGGCGGCTCGGGCGCGGCACGTGCAAAACGCGCGCTCTGCTCGCGCCCAGAGCACGCACGGGACGTGCTCGACGAAATGTCAGGGCGTGTTAGAGGTCTCGGGTGAGGCTGGGAATTAGCAGACCTAGGTTATGAGTAGCTAGGAGTCTATTGGACAAGGTAGTTAGGCAAAGGAAGCAAGATCACATTGCAAGCTCAGACTCATGTCAAAACTGGTCATGCCTACAGGGTGCTCGACAGAATGCCACATGCACCTAGGCATTTCTTGGAGTGGTCAAATCTTCCAGAGTGGGGTCTCTTTAGATGCAAGAGAGGGTGGTGAGGTTAGTTTGTCCAAAGCACAAACTTGCTAGTGCAAGTTTAGCAAAACATCAGTTTTGGACAGAAAGAAGAGGGCATGGTTGCATGCACTAAAAGTCCTCCAATGGGTCCACTCTTCTGGACTTAAGGGTTTAGCAGGGAGGACTACAAGTGGGAAGAAGAATCAAAGCAAAAGGAGCAAGTTAAAATATAGATGTAGTACAATCCATCCAGTTGGACCAGAATGAAGAAGAGGTTGATACACTCAATTTTTCAAAGGACATCATTGAGTTTTTGCAAAACGATAATTAACATACTCATATAGACATCCCAAAATTTTGGTGGAAGTTTTAAAGAAATATTTAAATAGGTTGTAGTGTAAAACTGCCCACTGGACCAGATTTGAAAATCATGTGTAGAACACAAAATATCCAAGGAATGAAATATATTTTTGCATAAAATTGTTTTAGAAACATCACATGACATCTCCAATTTTTGGTGGAATTTTTAAATGAATTTATCAAAGGGTTGCAGTGTAAAAGAGGCCTTGAAGCTTAGAAAAATCATTTTTACAGAAATAAGGCATCGGGGTAAATAATTATGCAAATAATCCTACTGATAAAAGAATTGTTTTATTTGAGAGGATAAGAGAGTCCAATAAAATTGGGAAGCTTTTTACTTGAGGTAAAAACTCCATAAAAATAAAGGGAAGAATGGTTCCGAAATCAGAAGGAAAATACAAAAAATAAGAGTTTTAGTTTCTAGGCAAAATTTTAATTAATAAAACAAGGTTAAAAATTTTGGGGTGTCACGGCACTACCCCCCTTAAGAAAAAACCTCGTCCTCGAGATTTGTTAAGAGCGGTTTTGAAAAAAAATACCCCACGGTTACATATTTTTGCAAGCAGGCTATGTGTTCGAGCGGTTGTGAGTCTGCTGCCATGGTGCTGTGTGAAATAAAATGATCCACGTCGTGATAAGATATACGAAGCAGCAACTCAGGGAAAAGAAATCTCACTCCAGGATTTTTCGCTAGAGAACAATAGTAATATAATAGAGTCAAATCGCAACAGGACTACTCACATTAATAGAAACTAAATAATTTACTCGCCACGCAAACTCGGGGTACCACGCATAAGTTACAACTTATAAATAAAAGTTGCAATAATACATACAACAGCGACGTCTATAATGCAAATGGTAACTGGACGGGGTCCCTAGAAAACGTCTCTGGTACTGGGACACACTCCTCTTCTATCGGGGGAAGTGGATTGACCAGTCGATGAATATGTCTCTCTTGGTCGGGTCTTAGTGATCTACCGATGGCGATCTGAGGATTTAAATCCGCGAGGCTCTGGAGATAACCCATCACACGTTGTGTTAAACGTTCTTGAGCGATGACGTACTGGACAAGATTGGCCAGTACTGGGTCTCTCTCAATTCGTCCGCCGGGAAAGGATGTTACTTCCCCAGGTGCCGCACGGCTCGGAAAGTAATAATACCCTCGTTCGCTGGCACAGGGTACCGCGAATCGAAGGCGAGCAAGCACTTCGTATGCAGCAGCTTCTATGGCCATATGCGGGGTCGGCATAGATTTCCCCACGAAGGAGACCTCTGTTGGGTCTTGGTTTGAGTCTACGGGAGGGATGTGTACTGCTGCCCAATATCTCGAGGTGGACTGGGTGATTCTCGATTTGAACAGCTCGTACTGGGGTGGCTGGGTAGCGCCCATGGTACTGCAGGTAAAATCCCACAATATTTTGACAAAGCTACCTGGGGTTGCATCTGGGGTTCTCAGATAAATACTAGGGCTCGGCATGGCAGGAAATGGTGCACAGGGTGAGGGGTGCTTGGCAAGGTCACGAGGTGGCCTTTTTATAGCACTAGAGCTGGGTCATTTTACCATGGTGAAAGGTAATAAATTTGCCAGCTTAGTTCCAAGGGTCGAGGTCAAAGCCACAGATACATACCTCACTAAAGTGACGTATCACTGTGGGGGTTGTCGGGGTTGTCTTGGTAGCTGTGCCCAGATTAAATATGTAACTGCAGGTTGATATATCCTTGCAAGGTTACTATTTAAATAACAGAGGCACGATGACAGGCTGCGTTTATTTACAAGGTCACACGATTACAAAGCGGGGATACACTGGGACTCGACACTACTCGAGTGACTTAGTCTACCTCGTTTACATCCAAGCGGGCGTGCCTTGTGGATGTCGAGGCTTCTCCATGGGTATCACCGTCGGGATTAGCTGGAGGGAGTTGAGGGGCTGCAGGCTTGGGGTAGCGATGATGACCATCTCGGGGATTGTTGGCCACAATCCCGTTGGAGTGTGCTCCCAAAAGGCGACGAAGCACTTCTGGGGTCATCAAAGCATCTTGGTTGATGGCTGGGGTTGACCTCAGGGACTCGATCGGGTGTCCGAACAGCACGACTGGGTAGTCGGCGTCGGGCTCATCTTCTCTGTTGCCGGGGCTCGGTGAACCAGCTCTCCACGAGCTGCGGTCAGATCAATGGTGATTTGATCGAACAGTGCCTCTAGTGCACCTACATAGCGCACTAGGTGCAACAATGCAGGATCCATCTCGTGATCTCTGTTGGCAACTTGGGGTGGTCTACCATACCCTTCACGTCTGCGATAGTAGTAGAATGAGCGACAGTTAACTCTGGGCAACAAGTGCTGGAGTTGAACTATAGCCTCTCGCGCTGCTAGTTGGACGGCTTGTGGCTCAAAGGAAGTTGTCCTTCTGGTGAACCTGTAGGGGCGTTCTGGCGACAGACTCCTACCGTAGATGTGCATAGTGGCCCAGAATTGACGGTCCTCACCGCTCCTGGGTCCTTGGTACACAACATATTCTGGGGGCTCTTCTAACGCATAGGCACGACGGGTGAGGTTTGCGAGTATGGTCACAAAACCTCCAAGGTTGGTTGTTGTGGTCTCGTTGTGTACTACAGGGCCAGGCATTATGGCTCGGTTTGAGGAATAGGCTGGGCTGTGCTGTGCTGGGTTGGGGCTAGCGTGCCCTTCTTATAGAAAAAGGGGACGGAGTCTTCCCTCGCACGCTTGCGAATGAGACAATTTAGGGGTCGGTCACTAGCGCGTGATCGACAGGCTAGGCTGATAGGTTGGGCACCGATTGCCAAAAGTGTCGGGGTCACTATGTGGCAATCTTGCACGAGAAGCTTGGCCGGGGTTTGGTTAAGGTCTGGTGGCTTGGTTAATCTAGGTTTCTCGACCTGGCTAAGATAGGATTAGCCAATGGTCAGCCTGGCTCTGATAGCAAGTTTGTCGCGACCGGGTTTTCCGGGTATTAATTTCCAGAAAATGGCCGTTGTGCTCACCAGCCCCAGGATTACTGTTAGCTGATGAGACACCGACTTGATATAGAATTTCCAAGGAAAAGCAAAATGTGTAGTACAAGACCATTCTGGTCTGTGAGTACAACAAATGGTTCTAGTGGTTGATGGCGGAAGCGGTTTGTGAATCATCAGTGTCAATGGAACTCCATTTCCCACAGGAACAGCTGACCAGGTTAACTCCTATCTTCGCGAGGCTGCTACCACCACTGCTTAGGTTCCGGGGCTGTCATCGCGTCGCTCCTCTCCGTGCAGGAAATCTGGCCAAGACAATAGCCAGGGACAAGCCAGTGAGTACTTTGAATGTACTCGCAAACATTAAGAACACGGGTATAATATAAATGATAATCATGCACTGAAATGTTCTATAATCACATCGTCAGTCATAAATAAAGATCTTTTATGCATGCAAGCAGGTTATTTATGTGCAACATGAATGCAATAATGGAGTGGAAATAAAATGCCACAGTCGGGCGTCTGTGCGACACCACACAAAGGGCTTATAAATAAATAACTAGCAATGCCACAGTCGGGCGTCTCAGCGACACCACATAAAGGGCTTATAAATAAAAGACAAGCAATGCCACAGTCGGGCGTCTCAGCGACACCACATAAAGGGCTTATAAATAAAAGACAAGCAATGCCACAGTCAGGCATCTCGGCGACACCACATAAAGGGCTTATAAATAAAAGACAAGCAATGCCATAGTCGGGCGTCTCAGCGACACCACATAAAGGGCTTATAAATAAAAGACAAGCAATGCCACAGTCGGGCATCTCAGCGACACCACATAAAGGGCTTATAAATAAATGACAAGCAATGCCACAGTCGGGCGTCTCAGCGACACCACATAAAGGGCTTATAAAACAGATAATCACAATGAGTATCCAGGTGGTAGAACCGTCCCAGGGATACCCAATAATTCAGATAATAGAATGGGTTAGTCCATAATAAACAAAAACATATTTATCACAAGTCATCAGTCATGGTCCACGTTCTAGTTTAGTAGGTTTTTTTCCTCCGAAGACCGACACTAAGACCCACACTTGACCCATCCCAGACTGTAATCCTTAAATATGGACACGGCTATTCGAATAGGTTTAATCTCTGCAGAGGGTGTACTCTTTACCCACGAGTAACGGGTTCCTTTAGTCCATCAGGACTAATCCCGTCTACGGTCTTTTAATTGAAAACGCACCTGACTTGCACACACCAGCTTAACTTACCGGTGTCTGGAATCACCCACGACACTCGTTAAGCAAAACTCTAAGTGGGGAGGCTACAACCTCGATTAACATGGGATCGCAAAATTTATACCGCGCACAAAACTGGGGAAGCTACCCCCTCGGCTACAACCGAAACACCCATGCCCCCTGACCATATGACTGGCTTTAATCTATGGCTTTGGTACCCTCATCCCGGCCCCTCTGTGCGGTGTGTGCTAGAAAGGGGTTGAAAATTTACTGAACCGTACCCTACCTGTGGCAGGGACAAGTGGTAGCACGAAACAAGTGTGGGGGTTACTGGAACAATACTCGATCTACGGATGACTCAGGAGGTTTATAATTTTCCCTGCATGACATGTATAACAAAAACATTTCAACCAACAGAATCACCGCTCACTATACCTCACTATGCCATACCGGAACATAACCATCCCGACGGAGACCGGCAACAAACTCATGCCTACCCAAGGCAGAGGTTTTCCCGGATTCCTTCCGGCATGCATGCAAGGCACATGAGGATGGTTATCATCACAAGTGTGTTCATTTCCAACAGCATGGAAATCACTAATATGCATTCATGCAAATAATCATATCACATGAAATAACAAGTTCTCGGAAATGAGGTGGTGTTATAAACGTGTCAATGAACACATCAAAAATATTATGCCGGGGTTCAGAATGCTTGCCTTCAATGTGTGGAAAGGCAGGGTGCACTCCAAAACTTTTGAAAGTTTGCTTCTCTCTCTCCAAAGTCCTATTTTAAATAAATTTGAATTAACACAGAAATTCAAAACAGCACAAAAAATTTGTTTGAAATTTTTTCAAATAAATCTTAAAATAAACTAGGTTAAATTTGAGAGAGGTAGGAAAAAGAATCAATCCATTTGGAGTTGTCATTAAAAAGTTATAGCCAGTCAAAGATTTGTCAACAATCTGTTTTAAAAAAATAAAATAGAAAAAGAAAATGCTTCGGATAAATACACGTCGAAGACGTACTCTGGGAATACGCCTTCACTTATCCAGTGTGGACCGTGCGCTGGGTCACTGACGGTGGGCCCGCATGGCCCAATGGTCAGGTTTGACCAGTCCACGCGCGCGCCGTTTCCTTCGACTGAACAGAGACGGAGCTCCGGTGATCGCCGCCGGCGAACAGAGGCATCCCACGGGGGTCCAAGGACAGGGATGGATCCGCAAGATCAAGGCGGTCCTTCCGGTGGTCTACTTGCTGGCGGGGACGGAGTGAGTCATCGGCGGCGAGCTCCGCGACGGCCGGTGGCTTCGGCAGTGTTGGGGGTTTGAACTCCGGTGGCTATCGATCGTGTTTGAGGTGCTGGACGGCTCCGCAAGGGTGAGATGAGGAGGTTGGTGGCACTGGTTGGTCTGGAGGTGCTCGGCTCGCGATGAATCAGACTGAGACATGGCGGCGGCCGAACCGGCCGGAGTCGGGGAAGACGACTTCCCTCCGATGATTGCGGGCTGAGGGGGTGCCATGGTGGTGGCCTGAGGTTGCCTGCGTGCTCGAATGAGTTCGGGGGCCTCCTTATATAGCGTGACAAGGTCGGTTTGCGGCGGTCGGATAAGAACGACGGCGGACCGCCTTCCTGTAGTGGCCGGGCGTCGTGGCGACGATGAGAGCTAGAGGACACGTGAGAGGATGAGGCTGAGTTGTTCCAGGGGCAGGTGGCGAGCGGGAGAGGCCTGGGCGGCACCGACCTGGCAGAGGCGCGCTGCGGACGCCGGCGTGCCGCTAAGGGCTCTGACGGCGTTGCTGCAGGGCACCAGGGCTGCTTGGCGCGTTATGGTGAGAAGGGGAGTGCGTGGCGTGGCTCTGTGGCGTGGGCAAAACCAGGGGCGCGACGTGGCGGCTCGGGCGCAGCACGTGCAAAACGTGCGCTCTACTCGCACCCAGAGCACGCACGGGACGTGCTCGACGAAATGTCAGGGCGTGTTAGAGGTCTCGGGTGAGGCTGGGAATTAGCAGACCTAGGTTATGAGTAGCTAGGAGTCTATTGGACAAGGTAGTTAGGCAAGGGAAGCAAGATCACATTGCAAGCTAAGACTCATGTCAAAACTGGTCATGCCTACAGGGTGCTTGACAGAATGCCACATGCACCTAGGCATTTCTTGGAGTGGTCAAATCTTCCAGAGTGGGGTCTCTTTAGATGCAAGAGAGGGTGGTGAGGTTAGTTTGTCCAAAGCACAAACTTGCTAGTGCAAGTTTAGCAAAACATCAGTTTTGGACAGAAAGAAGAGAACATGGTTGCATGCACTAAAAATCCTCCAATGGGTCCACTCTTCTGGACTTAAGGGTTTAGCAGGGAGGACTACAAGTGGGAAGAAGAATCACAGCAAAAGGAGCAAGTTAAAATATAGCTGTAGTACAATCCATCCAGTTGGACCAGAATGAAGAAGAGGTTGATAAATTCAGTTTTTTCAAAGGACATCACTGGGTTTTTGCAAAAAGATAATTAACATACTCATATAGACATCCCAAAATTTTGGTGGAAGTTTTATAGAAATATTTAAATAGGTTGTAGTGTAAAACTGCCCACTGGACCAGATTTGAAAATCATGTGTAGAACTCAAAATATCAAAGGAATGAAATATATTTTTGCATAAAATTGTTTTAAAAACATCACATGACATCTCCAATTTTTGGTGGAATTTTTAAATGAATTTATCAAAGGGTTGCAGTGTAAAAGAGGCCTTGAAGCTTAGAAAAACCATTTTTACAGAAATAAGGCATCAGGGTAAATAATTATACAAATAATCCTACTGATAAAAGAATTGTTTTATTTGAGAGGATAAGAGAGTCCAATAAAATTGGGAAGCTTTTCACTTGAGGTAAAAACTCCATAAAAATAAAGGGAAGAATGGTTCCGAAATCAGAAGGAAAATACAGAAAATAAAAGTTTTAGTTTCTAGGCAAAATTCTAATTAATAAAACAAAGTTAAAAATTTTGGGGTGTCACATAAACCCACAATTCATCGGTCTCAACAAAGACACCGCAAAAAGAAGATTACATCGAATAGTTCTCCACAAGAGAGGGGGAGAACATTGTATTGAGATCCAAAAAGAGAGAAGAAACCATCTAGCTACTAGCTATGGATCCGAAGGTCTGAAGTAAACTACTCACACTTCATCGGAGGGGCTATAGTGTTGATGTAGAACCCCTCCGTGGTAGATGCCCCCTCCGGCGGAGCTCCGGAACAGGCCCCAAGATGGGATCTCGTGGATACAGAAAGTTGCGGCGATGGAATTAGGTTTTTGGCTCCATTTCTGATCTGTCGGGGGTACGTAGGCATATATAGGAGGAAGGAGTACGTCGGTGGAGCAACAGGGGGCCCACAAGGTAGGGGGCGCGCCCAGGGGGTGCCCTCCACCCTCGTGACCGCCTCTGGCACTTCTTGGAGTAGGGTCCAAGTCTCCGGGATCACGTTCGGTGAGAAAATCACGTTCCCGAATGTCTCATTCCGTTTGGACTCCGTTTGATATTCCGTTTCTTCGAAACACTGAAATAGGCAAAAAAACAGCAATTCTGGGATGGGCCTCCAGTTAATAGGTTAGTCCCAAAAATAATATAAAAGTGGAAAATAAAGCCCAATATAGTCCAAAACAGTGGATAAAGTAGCATGGAGTAATCAAAAATTATAGATACATTGGAGACGTATCATTTATCAACTCTCAACGATTTTTATGCCTCATACTTTCTATATGTGAAGTCATCACTAACCATAATATCATTATGAACTCTTTAATTATTTCTACTTTCTCAAGATCATAGCAACATAGCAAAGCCCTTGACTCAACACTAATCTTTATTATAGATAGCTCACGGAGTCGATTGCAAAAAGAGATCACAAAGCAAAACTCAAACTACTTGATATCAAAACTTCAATCTACTAGATCAAGATACTACTAAAAGGATCGAACAAAATAAAACGGTAAAGGTAGGAGTGTGATGGTGATACGATACCGGGGCATCTCCCCCAAGCTTGGCAGTTGCCAAGGGGAGTGCCCATACCCATGTGATTATGTCTCCTTCTTCACGGTTGGTGTTATGATCTTCTTGGCGATGATGCCCTTCAGGATACGGTTCTCCTCCTCAAGCTTATTGACTTGTTGTTTGAGGTCCATAATTTCTTTACGAAGCTTGCCGAAGTTGGGATAGCCAAGCTAGGTAGTTTCCCCATCATGAATTCTGCTTGGAGACGAGAGGTAACTTCTTGATCTTCTTCCATGGCATCTGTCCTTTTTAAATCAGCCTCCATCTCATCCTCCGTTGATGGTCCAAAGTGATAAGCATCGCTATTTTCCCATGGACCTGGTGTTGGGTCAGACACCCGACTCTCCCCAACTGACTCCTGAGAAGACATCTTGCTTTAAGTCTGCAACAAGAACAGCTCAAAACGAAAACAGAGGATATCTGCGTGATACGGTGGTCAAAACCTTCGGGAGTATATATAATGCATTTTTACCGACCAAAATATGTAACGTGCAAGAAAACAGAGTCTGGGAGGCACACGAGCTGCCCACATGACAGGGGGCGTGCCCAGTAAGGGGGGGGCACGCCCTCCACTCTCGTGGAGGCCTCGTGTCCCTTTCGGACTACTTCTTTCTTCCTAAAATTCTTAAATATTCCAAAACTGATAAAAATTGCCATTAGAGTTGTTTTGGAGTCGGTTTACTTACTGTACCACATACCTATTCCTTTTCGAAGTCTGGAACGTTCTGGAAAGTGTGCCTTATGTATTCCTTCGGGGTTACGGTTTCAATAATATTAGTTTCAACATTAATAGGATTACCTGAAATATAATGTTTAATTCTTTGACCGTTTACCACCCTCGGACTTGTGCCTTCGAAGTTGTTGATTTTTATGGCACCAGAATGATAGACCTCCTTGATAACGTAAGGACCTTCCCATTTTGAGAGAAGTTTTCCTGCAAAAAATCTTAAACGAGAGTTGAATAATAACACATAATCTCCTACGTTAAACTCATGCTTTTCTATCCTTTTATCATGCCAGCGTTTGACTTTTGTTTTGAATAGCTTGGCTTTCTCATAGGCTTGGGTTCTCCATTCATCAAGTGAGCTAATGTCAAACAACCTCTTCTCACCGGCAAGTTTGAAGTCATAGTTGAGCTCTTTAATAGCCCAATATGCTTTATGTTCAAGTTCAAGAGGTAAATGACATGCTTTTCCAGAAACCATCTTATATGGAGACATACCCATAGGATTTTTGTATGCAGTTCTATAGGCCCATAATGCATCATCAAGTTTTTTGGACCAATTATTTCTAGATCTATTCAAAGTCTTTTGCAAAATTAATTTGAGATCTCTATTGCTCAACTCTACGTGCCCACTAGACTGTGGATGATAAGGAGATGCGATTCTATGATTGACATCATACTTAGCAAGCATCTTACGGAAAACACCATGAATAAAATGTGAACCACCATCAGTCATAAGATATCTAGGGACTCCAAACCTCGGAAAAATAACTTCTTTAACCATTTTAATAGAAGTGTTATGATCAGCACTACTAGTTGGAATAGCTTCTACCCACTTAGTAACGTAATCAACAGCAACTAAAATATGTGTGTAACCATTAGAGGCAGGAAAAGGTCCCATATAATCAAAGCCCCAAACATCAAACGGTTCAATAACAAGAGAATAATCCATAGGCATTTCTTGACATCTACTAATGTTACCTATTCTTTGACATTCATCACAAGATAAGACAAACTTACGAGCATCTTTGAAGAGAGTAGGCCAATAAAAAACAGATTGTAGTACCTTGTGTGCAGTTCTATCTCCAGCGTGGTGCCCTCCATAGGATTCAGAGTGACACTTGCGTAGGATCTGTTCCTGTTCATGCTCAGGCACACAACGTCTAATAACACCATCTAGTCCTTCTTTATAAAGGTGTGGGTCATCCCAACAGTAATGTCTTAAATCATAAAAGAATTTTTTCTTTTGCTGGTATGTGAAACTAGGAGGTATAAATTTAGCAACAATGTAATTAGCATAATCAGCATACCAAGTAGCAGTACGAGAAGCATTAATGACTGCTAATTATTCATCAGGAAAGCTATCATCAATAGGCAGTGGCTCATCAAGAACATTCTCTAACCTAGACAAGTTTTCTGCAACGGGGTTCTCAGCTCCCTTTCTGTCAATAATATGCAAATCAAATTCTTGGAGCAGGAGAACCCATCTAATGAGTCTAGGCTTACGTCTTTCTTTTCCATAAGGTATTTAATAGCAGCATGATCAGTGTGAATAGTAACTTTGGAATCAACAATATAAGGTCTAAACTTATCAAATGCAAACACAACTGCTAAGAATTCTTTTTCAGTAGTAGCATAATTTCTTTGGGAAGTATCAAGAGTTTTACTAGCATACTGGATAATATTCAATTTCTTATCAATCTTTGCCCTAGAACAGCACCCACAGCATAATCACTAGTATCACACATAATTTCAAAAGGTAAATTCCAATCAGGTGGCTGAACAACAGGAGGAGTGATCAAAGCTTTCTTAAGTATTTCAAATGCTTCTACACAATCATCATCAAAGACAAAAGGAGTATCTTTTTTGCAACAAATTAGTCAGAGGCCTAGAGATCTTAGAAAAGTCCTTAATGAACCTCCTATAAAAACTGGCATGACCAAGGAAACTTCTTATACATTTTATGTCCTTGGGACATGGCATCTTTTCAATAGCATCAACTTTAGCTTTATCAACTTCAATACCTCTCTCAGAAATCTTGTGCCCCAAGACAATGCCTTCATTAACCATAAAGTGATACTTTTCCCAATTCATTACGAGACTAGTGTCTTCGCATCCCTGCAAAACTCGATCAATGTTGCTCAAACAATTATCAAAAGAGGATCCATAAACGGAGAAGTCATCCATGAATACCTCACAAATATTTTCACAAAAATCTGAGAATATAGCCATCATGCATCTTTGAAAGGTAGCAGGTGCATTACATAAACCAAAAGGCATATGTCTATAAGCAAAAGTACCGAAAGGGCAAGTAAAAGTAGTTTTTGATTGATCTCCCGCTGACACATGTATTTGAGAGAAACCAGAATAACCATCTAGAAAGTAAAAATGTTTGTGTTTGGATAGTCTTTCTAGCATTTGATCAATAAAAGGTAAAGGGTAATGATCTTTCTTAGTACCTTTATTTAGTTTACGGAAATCAATTACCATCCTATAACCTGTAATAATTCTTTGCGGGATAAATTCATCTTTATCATTAGGGACAACTGTCATACCTCCCTTTTTAGGAACACAATGGACAGGGCTTACCCATTCACTATCAGCAACGGGATAAATTATACCTACCTCAAGGAGCTTTAGTATATCCTTTCTTACCACTTCTTTCATCTTGGGATTTAGTCATCGTTGAGGATCTCTAACTGGTTTGGCATCATCCTCCAATTTAATTTTGTGTTGACATAACGTGGGACTAACGCCCTTAAGATCATCCAGAGTGTATCCAATAGCAGCCCGGTGCTTCTTCAGAGTTTTCAATAATCTTTCTTCTTCTTGCTTTGAAAGGTTAGCACTACTAATAATAGGATATATTTTCTTTTCATCAAGATAAGCATACTTAAGATTATCAGGTAAAAGTTTGAGTTCAAACACGGGATCACCCTTGGGTGGAGGAGGATCCCCAAGAATTTCAACGGGAAGATTATGTTTTAGCACAGGTTCCTGTTTGAGGAACACTTCATCTATTTCCCTTCTTTCCTTCATAAACATATCATTTTCATGGTGTAGCAAATATTGTTCTAACGGATCAGTAGGAGGCACATCAATGGAAGCAAGACCAATAATCTCATCCTTACTAGGTGGTTCCCTATCACGAGGTTGTCTATGAAACTTAGCAAAATTAAACCCATGAGACATACCATCTAAGCCAATGGTGACAGTATCTTTTTCACAATCAATCTTAGCACTAGCTGTATTCAAGAAGGGTCAACCAAAAATAATTGGACAGAAGTCATCTTGTGGGGAAGAAAGAACAAGAAAATCAGAAGGGTATTTAACTTTCCCACACAAAACTTCAATATCTCTAACAATCCCAACTGGTTTAACGGTGTCCCTATTAGCAAGCTTAATAGTAACATCAATGTCTTCTAATTCAATGGGTGCAATGTCGTGCATAATTTCTTTATATAAATCATAAGGTATAGCACTACCTCTAGCACCCATATCACATAAACCATGATAACAATGATCTCCTATTTTAACAGAAATAATAGGTATGCCTACGACAGGTCTATGTATCTTAGTATCTGGTCTAGCAATATTAGCAGTTTCATCACAGAAATAAATAACATGCCCATCTAAATCATCATCTAAGATATCTTTAACCATAGCAATACTAGGTTCAACATTGATTTGCTCAAAAGGTGTATAAGTCCTAGTATTACTCTTATAAAGAACAGTCGAAGTTTTAGCATGATCCTTTATCCTAACAGGAAATGGGGGTTTCTCAACATAAGTAGTAGGAACAATAGGATCACTATAGGTAATAGTCTTTTCTTCAACTGTAATAGGTGAAACTACTTTCACTTCAACAGGAGGATTATATTTAAACCACTTCTCTTTAGGGAGATCAACGTGAGTAGCAAAAGATTCACAGAAAGAAGCTACTATCTCATAGTCAAGTCCATACTTAGCGCTAAATCCACGAAAAGCATCGGTATCCATAAAATATTTAACACAATCGAACTTAGGTGTCATACCTGACTCCTTACCATCGTCGGAACCCCAATCTTTAGAGTTGCGTTTAATTCGTTCCAATAAGCCCCATTTGAAAACAATAGTCTTCAGCATATAAGAACCAGCACAGGAAGTATTGAGTAGGTTGCGATTATTAAGAGAAAGCCGAGCATAAAATTTTTGAATAATCATTTCCAGGGAGAGCTCATGATTGGGGCATGAATATAACATTGACTTAAGCCTCCCCCAAGCTTGAGCGATGCTTTCTCCTTCACGAGGTCAGAAATTATATATGTAATTACGATCACGATGAACAAGATGCATCGGATAGAACTTCTGGTGAAATTCCAACTTGAATCGTTTATAATTCCAAGATCTCGTATCATCACATAGCCTATACCATGTCAATGCATCTCCCTTCAAAGATAAAGGCAAGACCTTCCTTTTGACAACATCATCGGGAATACCTGCAAGCTTAAATAATCCACAAACTTCATCCACAAAGATAAGGTGTAAATCTGGATGCAATGTTCTATCTCCTGTAAATGGATTAGCTAGCAGTTTCTCTATCATACCCGAAGGAATCTCAAAGTAAATATTTTCATGAAGTTCAGTAGGTTGAGGAGCAACTCTTTGCTCTTCTGGTCGGGGTGAAGATACCCCGAACAAGCCCCTCAAAGGATTAGTTTCCATCGTGACAAGTAACAGAAAATTTCAGCACACTATATAAATGTTTCCTTACCAAGTTCCACTCAACAAAAGCGCTACACTCCCCGGCAACGGCGCCAGAAAAGAGTCTTGATGACCCACAAGTGTAGGGGATCTATCGTAGTCCTTTCGATAAGTAATAGTGTCAAACCCAACGAGGAGCAGAAGGAAATGATAAGCGGTTTTCAGTAAGGTTTTCTCTGCAAGCACTGAAATTGTAGGTGATAGATAGTTTTGGGATAAGATAAATAGTAATGAGTAACAGATAAACAAAGTAAATAAAGTGCAGCAAGGTGGCCTAGTCCTTTACGTAGAAAAGGATAAGCCTAGAAAATTTCTAATAATGAGGAAGGAGCTCCCGAGGACACATGGGAATTATCGTCAAGCTAGTTTTCATCACGCTCATATGATTCGCGTTCAATACTTTGATAATTTGATATGTGGGTGGACCGCTGCTTGGGTATTGCCCTTACTTGGACAAGCATCCCACTTATGGTTAACCCCTATTGCAAGCGTCCGCAACTACAAAAGAAGTATTAAGGTAAACCTAACCACAGCATTAAACATATGGATCCAAATCAGCCCCTAACGAAGCAATGCATAAACTTGGGTTTAAGCTTCTGTCACTCTAGCAACCCATCATCTACTTATTACTTCCCTATGCCTTCCTCTAGGCCCAAATAATGGTGAAGTGTCATGTAGTCGACCTTCACATAACACCACTAGAGGAAAAGACAACATACATCTCATCAAAATATCGAACGAATACCAAATTCACATGACTACTAATAGCAAGACTTCACCCATGTCCTCAAGAACAAATGTAACTACCCACAAAGCATACTCATGTTCATAATCAGAGGCGTAATAATATGCATAAAGGATCTGAACATATGATCTTCCACCAAGTAAACCGATTAGCATCAACTACAAGGAGTAATCAACACTACTAGCAACCCACAGGTACCAATTTGTGGTTTTGATACAAGATTGGATACAAGAGATGAACTAGGGTTTTGAGAGGAGATGGTGCTGGTGAAGATGTTGATGGAGATTGACCCCCTCCCGATGAGAGGATCGTTGTTGATGATGTTGGTGATGATTTCCCCCTCCCGGAGGGAAATGTCCCCGGCAGAACAGCTCCGCTAGAGCCCTAGATTGATTCCGCCAAGGTTCCGCCTCGTGGCGGTGGAGTTTCGTCCCGTAAGCTTGCCCATGATTTTTTCCAGGGTAAAAGCCCTTAGATGGCAGAAGATGGACACTGGAGGGCCACCAGGGGGGCCAGGAGACAGGGGCGCCCAGTAGGGGGGGCCCACCCTCCTGGACATGGTGTTGGCCCCCTGGTGTACTTCTTCCGCTCAATAATTCTTAATAAATCCAAAAATATGTTTAGTGGAGTTTCAGGACTTTTGGAGTAGTGCAGAATAGGTTTCCAATGTTTGCTCCTTTTCCAGCCAGAATTCCAGCTGCCGGCATTCCCCCTCTTCATGGTAAACCTTGTAAAATAAGAGAGAATAGCCATAAGTATTGAGATATAATGTGTAATAACAGCCCATAATGCAATAAATATTGATATAAAGCATGATGCAAAATGGACGCATCAGTTATCAAGATTAATTTCTGGCGCCGTTGCCGGGGAGCATAGCTCTATTCTCTGAGTCACTTGGGATTTATATCTGTTGATCACCATGAAGAACTTGAAAGACGCAAAAACCAAGATTCTGCCCTCAACTACGAGGGGAGGTAAGGAACTGCTATCTAGCTCTGCACTAGATTCTCCTTCTTTTATGAGTATGTTTGCGACACCTAAACCTGCTACTGCTATGAATTCTGATATGTCGCATGTTATTGATGATGCCACTTCTGTTATGCATGATACTTATGATGAAACTACTTCTGTGCGTGATACTCCTTTGCCATTAGGTGAATTTCTTGATGAACAACTTGCTAGGGCTAGAGAGAATGAAATTATTGAAGATGCTATTATTGATGATAGTGATGATGAAAGTTCTCCGAATGATTATGAATTGTCTGTTGTTCGTGAGGGTTATGTTATGAATGAAGAAGCTGCTAGAGCTATCTTTGCTTGCAATGATAGATATGATCTTAAAAAGTTATTAGCTAAATGGAAGCAGCAGTCTCTAAATGCTAGAATGAAACCTGACCCTGCTTTTGCTACTTCACCTATCTGTGTTACTGATAAGGATTATGAATTCTCTGTTGATCCTGAAATTATTACTTTGGTAGAATCTGATCCTTTTTATGGCCTTCAATCTGAAACTGTTGTGGCACATCTTACCAAGTTGAATGATATAGCCACCCTGTTTACTCATGATGATAAATCTCGCTACTATTATATCCTTAAGATATGTCCGTTCTCATTAAAGGGTGATGCTAAGACTTGGTATAATTCTCTTGCTCCGGGTTGTGTGCGTAGTCCCCAGGATATGATTTATTACTTCTCTGCTAAATATTTCCCTTCTCATAAGAAACAAGCTGCCTGGCAGGAAATATATAATTTTGTGCAAATCGAAGAAGAGAGTCTCCCACAAGCTTGGGGGAGGCTTCTCCGATTACTTAATGCTTTGCCTGATCATCCTCTTAAGAAAAATGAAACTTGATATCTTTTATAATGGACTAACCGATGCTTCCAAGGACTACTTGGATAGTTGTGTTGGTTGTGTTTTCAGGGAAAGAACAGTCGACGAAGCTGAACTACTATTGAATAATATGTTGACTAATGAAAATAATTGGACTCTTCCTGAGCCAATTCCTGAGGCAATTCCTGAACCAATTGAGCCAACTCCTGAGCCTATTCCTAAACCCACTCCGAAGAAGAGAGGTGTTTTGTTTCTCAGTCCTGAAGATATGCAAGAGGCAAAGAAATCAATGAAAGAAAAAGGTATTAAAGCTGAAGATGTTAAGAATTTACCACCTATTGAAGAAATAGATGGTCTTAATATACCACCTGTTGAAGAACCACATTGTCTTGATAACCCGACACAGGTAGTAAAGGTAAATTCTCTCTATAGATATGATAAAGTTGAAATCCCCTCTACTAAATTTCATAGCCCATGCTTAGATGAATTTGATGACTTTATGGCCAGACAAGAAAGTTTTAATGCTTATGTTGGTAGAGAGTTAAATAATAATGCTTTCGAGATAGGATGCGTGAGCAATAATATGGCTAGAGTTAAAGGTGAACTTAAACTCATTAGCAAATATGCGTCTATGGTTGCTACTCAAGCTGAGCAAGTACTTAAAGCTCAAAATGATTTGCTTGATGAATTAAATAATAAAAATGACTTTGTTGTTAGAGTGGCTACTAGAACTGGTAGAACGACTCAGTAACCTTTGTATCCTGAAGGCCACCCTAAGAGAATCGAGCAAGATTCTCAGAGAAATAATTTAGAGGCACCTAGTTCTTCCAAAAAGAAGAAAAAGAAAAACGATAGAACTTTGCATGCTTCTAGTGAACCTGTTGTAGACACACCTGAGAATCCTAATGATATTTCTATCTCTGATGCTGAAACACAATCAGGAGATGAACATGAACCTAGTGATAATGTTAATGATAATGTTCATTTGATGCTCAACCTAGCAAAAATAATGAAGTAGAAGTTGAACCTGCTATTGATCTTGATAACCCACAATCAAAGAATCAACGTTATGATAAGAGAGATTTTGTTGCTAGGAAGCACGGTAGAGAAAGAGAACCATGGGTTCAAAAACCCATGCCCTTTCCTCCTAAACCATCCAAGACAAAGGATGATGAGGATTTTGGGCGCTTTGCTGAAATGATTAGACCTATTTTCTTACGTATGCGCTTAACTGATATGCTTAAAGTAAATCCTTATGCTAAGTATATGAAGGATATCATTACAAATAAAAGAAAGATACCGGAAGCTGAAAATTCCACCATGCTTGCTAATTACACTTTTAAGGGTGGAATACCAAAGAAACTTGGAGACCCCGGGGTACCAACTATACCATGCTCTATTAAAAGAAACTATGTTAGAACTTCTTTATGTGATCTTGGAGTCGGTGTTAGTGTTATGCCTCTCTCTTTATATTGTAGACTTGAACTGAATAAGTTGACACCTATTGAAATATCTTTGCAAATGGCTGATAAATCAACTGCCACACATGTCGGTATTTGTGAGGATGTGCCTGTTGTGGTTGCAAATGTCACTATCTTAACGGACTTTGTTATTCTTGATATTCCCGAGGACGATAGTATGTCGATTATCCTTGGTAGACCTTTTTTGAATACTGCAGGGGCTGTTATTGATTGCAACAAAGGCAGTGTAACTTTTCATGTAAATGGTAATGAGCATACGATACACTTTCCGAGGAAACAATCTGAAGTTCATCGCATCAATTCTATTGGAAAAGTTCCAACTATCATTATTGGAGGTTTTGAATTTCCTCTCCCTACTGTCGAGAAAAAGTATGATATTCTTATTGTTGGGGATTTTCATATCCCTGTTGAGGTAATTAGTGTTATTCAAAATTTCTCCGGTTTCGTGTTATTCTGAATGAGTTTGTTAACAAGACTTGATCAACCTTGTTAGTGGATTCATCTTGATGATCATGAGATGGATGAAACTAGAAGGCACAACCTTCTGTACCCTATTTTACTTTCTATTATTTAGAATAAATAAAGAAAAAATAATATCATCCGTTTGTTTTCTGAATTATCCGTGCAATGAAAAATATCCAGAAAATAAAAGTGCTCCAAATGCCCTGCAGTATGATTTTTTATGGAATATTTGAGGATTTTAGGCACTGAAATCACTGCAGGAGGGGCAAGCACCAGGCCATGAGAGTGGAGGGTGCGCCCACCCCCCTGGGCGTGCCCCCTGTCTCATGGGCCCCTGGTGCCCCCCCCCCTCCACTTATGCCAGCACCCATACACTCCATCTTATTCCCAAAAAAATCCTCATCCAGCTCAAGCACGAGTTCTAGCTCATTTTGCTGCGATTTTTGATCTCCTTGCTCAAAGCTCCATTCACAAAACTGCTTTGGGAGATTGTTGCTTAGTATGTGACTCCTCCATTGGTCCAATTAGTCTTTGTTCCAGTGCTTTATTCATTGCAAATTTTTGCTGCATAGGTGACCCTGTTCTTGAGCTTGCATGTTAAATTTATGAGGTCCCAACTAATTCTAATGCATGATATAGGCTCTAGGCACTCGTAGGAGTAGTTGCTACCAATCTTGTTTAGTTTTATTCACTTTTATTTTGAAGTTACTGAAATTTCAGAAATTTTCAGAAAATGTTAAGGAGACTTTTAAGGGGCTCTTCTAGCCAAGGCTCTCAGGAAAAACAAGCTAAAGAGAAGGAAAAAGCCAAGTATAATCTTCCTCACCTAGCAGAAGTACGGCCGTGTGAATGGCCATGTGATAATTTCTTGAAAGAAGCTGGAATTCATGAAGATTTTTATTTTTCGATCGAGAATGCAGACCTCACTGATTTCCTCCACGACTGGATCGATCAGTATCTCTTACTTACCAATACTTTCGTGCAACATTTTTATTATTATCCTAAGAAGTCACCGCCTTCAGTATCATTTCATTTATATGATGAATTCAGAGAAATGTCTTTACGTGATTTTTGTGCGGTATGTAGGATACCCTTTGAGGGAGAATTAGAGGAACCCGACCGTAAAGATGTGGATGGCTTCATTAACACTATCACTGTAGATGATTCAAAGAAGGGTTCCGATGCAAACATCTCTAGCATGCACTTTCCTGTTTTACGCTACTTTGCCATATTTGCTAGTAGATGCTTGATTGGTCGTGGAAATAGTGGAAACTTTAATGTTCCTGATATTATCATTCTTCAACATGCCTTGTTTGGAGACAATATTTTTAGTATTGGTGCCATCATTGCTAAACGGATAAGCCTGAATCATACAAAAGGCCCCATATTTGGAGGTATTTATGCTTCACGTCTTGCTAGACACTTTAAGATATCCATTAGGCACCTTGAGAAAGATGAGACAAAATTGCCTCCTAATATTTTAGATTACAAGAGCATGGTAGCACACGCGTTTATTGTTGACAACAAAGAGAAGATGCTCTTGTATAACCTTAGATTTAATAAGAAACACAATGAGACTATTATTTTGCCTGTGCCTCTGTTAGTTGATTTGATTGCAGATAATTTTCTTGTTACACCGGAAGCGGTGTACGCTCATCGAGGCCAAGCATCCACTCCAGAACCTGAACCCGAGCCGGAACCTGAACTGGACCCTTATCGTGCATCATCTTACCAGTGGGATCCGGAGATGGCCAGCCAGTGGTATCCTGATTACACTTCCGAGTACACCGGGGAGAGTAGCAGCGGTCCTTTGTATTAGACCAACTTAGGCCAAAAGCCTAAGCTTGGGGGAGTACGTATTCCTCACCGACTTTACATTCATGTCCACACACTAGTTTAGTGGCTCTCATATGCATACTTGTTTATTTAATTTATAGCCCATATTACATTGTCTTCTCTCTCTCTCTCTCTCTTGAGTTGAATGCTTGCAGATTCCAGCTTAGTCCAATGCACGTGCACTATTATTATTATACACATCGTTCGGTCGTGCAAGTGAAAGGCAATAATGATGATATATGATGGACTGATTGAGATTAGAAAAGCTGGTATGAACTCGACCTCTCTTGTTTTTGTAAATATGATGAGTTCATCATTCCTGATTTAGCTTATTATGAAGTAAACATATTTGCAATGACATTTAGAGATTATAGTTGCTTGTGCCATGCTTGATTAGCTATGAGTTATAATGGTTTACCTTGTGTGGCAACATGCTATTAGAATGATTATGATGTGGTATGATGGGATGGTATCCTCCTTTGAATGAATTGAATGACTCGACTTGGCACATGTTTACGCATGTAGTTGAAACAAATCAACATAGCCTTCATGACATTTATGTTCATGGTAGATTATATCCTACTCATGCTTGGACTCGGTGTGAATTAATTTTAATGCATGTTCATGACTGTTGTCGCTCTCTCAGTTGGTCGCTTCCTAGTCTTTTGCTAGCCTTCACCTGTACTAAGCGGGAATACTGCTTGTGCATCCAAACTCCTTAAACCCCAAAATTGTTCCATGTGAGTCCACCATACCTTCCAATATACGGTATCTACCTGCCATTCCAAGTAAATTTGTATGTGCCAAACTCCAAACCTTCAAATGAAATTCTGTTTTGTATGCTCGACCAGCTCAGGTTTCAACTAGGGCTGCCTATATCTTCCATGCTAGGTGGGTTATTCTCAAGAGGAGTGGACTCCGCTCCTCATTCACGAGAAAGGGCCGGTAACCGGGATGCCCAGTCCCATGATCCAGAAAGATCAAAGCAAATCAAAATAATTAAACAAAACTCCCCCAGGGCTGTTGTTAGTTGGAGGCACTCGTTGTTTCGAGCAAGCCATGGATTGATGCTTGTTGGTGGTTGGGGGAGTATAAACCTTTACCATTCTGTTTGGGACTGCCTATAATGCATGTAGTATGGAAGATACAACCATCTCATAGTTGTTGCGTTGATAGTGAAAGTATGCCACTCAAAATGTTATTCAATCTCTATTTTAAAATCGAGCTCTGGCACCTCTACAAATGCCTGCTTCCCTCTACAAAGGGCTTATCTATTTACTTTTATGTTGATTCATCACCTTCTTATTAAAAAGCACCCGCTGGAGAGCACACCATCATTTGCATTTATTACTATTGGTTTATATTGGGTATGACTTGACTGGGTCTCTTTTACCATGAATTACAATGTTTAGTCAGTCCTTGATCTTTAAAGGTGCTCTGCGTTTATGTTTTTCGGTCTTAGAAAGGCCTAGCGAGATACCATTTTGTTATATCATGTTATGGTTGTTTTGAGAAAGTGTTGTCATCCAGTTTTATTATTATGGCTTGCTAGCTGATTAGGCCATTGATATGAGTAATTGTGAGACCGAGGTGTTATTGTGAGTATGGTTAGTTCATAATATTTGCTGAAACCTGAATGCTGGCTTTGCATGTTTACAACAACAAGAGCAAATAGAGTTTGTAAAAGTTTTTCTTTATAACTTTCCGTTTATCAACTGAATTGCTTGAGGACAAGCAAAGTTTTAAGCTTGAGGGAGTCGATACGTCTCCAACGTATCTACTTTTCCAAACACTTTTGCCCTTGTTTTGGACTCTAACTTGCATGATTTGAATGAAACTAACCCGGACTGACGTTGTTTTCAGCAGAACTGCCATGATGTTGTTTTATGTGTAGAAAACAAAAGTTCTCGGAATGTCCTAAAAATCCTCGGAGGCACTTTTTGGAAAATATAAAAAATACTGGAGAAAGAATCAAGACCAGGGGGCTCACACCCTGTCCACGAGGGTGGGGGGTGCGCCCTCCCCTCTGGGCACCGCCAAGCCCTAATCTCTCTCGGGAGGGCTGATCTGGAGTCCATTCAGGGCTCCGTAGAGGGGGATTCATCGCCGTCGTCATCATCAACCATCCTCCATCACCAATTTCATGATGCTCACCGCCGTGCGTGAGTAATTCCATCGTAGGCTTGCTGGACGGTGATGGGTTGGATGAGATTTACCATGTAATCAAGTTAGTTTTGTTAGGGTTTGATCCCTAGTATCCACTATGTTCTGACATTGATGTTGCTATGAATTTGCTATGCTTAATGCTTGTCACTAGGGCCCGAGTACCATGATTTCAGATCTGAACCTATTATGTTTTCATGAATATATGTGTGTTCTTGATCCTATCTTGCAAGTCTATAGTCACCTATTATGTGTTACGATCCGAGAACCCCGAAGTGACAATAATCGGGATACTTCTCGGTGATGACCGTAGTTTGAGGAGTTCATGTATTCACTATGTGCTAATGCTTTGTTCTGTTTCTATATTAAAAGGAGGCCTTAATATCCCTTAGTTTCCTCTAGGACCCCGCTGCCACGGGAGGGTAGGACAAAAGATGTCATGCAAGTTCTTTTCCATAAGCACGTATGACTATTTACGGAATACATTCCTACATTACATTGATGAATTGGAGCTAGTTCTGTGTCACCCTATGTTATATCTATTACATGAGGAATCACATTCGACATAATTATCCATCACTGATCCATTGCCTATGAGCTTTTCACATCTTGTGCTTCGCTTATTTACTTTTCCATTGCCATTGTTACAATCACTACAAAACCCAAAAACATTACTTTTGCTACCGTTACCTTTATTATCATATTACTTTGCTACTAAATACTCTGCTGTAGATACTAAGTTATCCACGTGTGGTTGAATTGACAACTCAATTGCTAATACTCAAGAATATTCTTTGGCTCCCCTTGTGTCGAATCAATAAACTTGGGTTGAATACTCTACCCTCGAAAGTTGTTGCGATCCCCTACACTTGTGGGTTATCAGCGTCCACCAACTCGAACCCGTTCGCCGACGGCAACCCTCCCGACGTCAACGACATCCGCAATCTGAACATCTACGAGCAGGTGACGGTTCGTCTCTGCCAGGCGGACTCCTCCTACTACACGTGGAAGACATACTTCTCCCTCGTGTTCCAGGAGTATCATCTCCTTGATCACGTGGACGGCACTGTCGACTCCAGCCTCGTCCCCGAGTTCCGTGACTGGTCCACCATCGACACCACGAGCATCCGGTGGTTCTTCCTCACCATCTTGCCAGACCTTTTACAGACGGTCGTGTAGGATGGTGATGATCCATGCGCTGTATGGAACAAGTTGAATGGGCTCTTCACCGCCAACCAACTCCAACGCCGCGTTTTTTTGCAGCAAGAGTTTTTGGGTGCCACCAGGACAACTCCTCCGTCGACGATTATTGTCGCCGCCTCAAGACTCTCGCTGACGAGCTCCGCGACATTGGTGCAAAGATTGATGATGACCTCCTCCTCAACACGCTTACTTTCGCACACAATGAGGACTTCGGCAACGCCGCGGCAAACCTCACCCTCATCCCCAACCCGTCCTTCTCCAAGTTTGTTTCGTACCTCTGCTTGGAGGAGCGGTGGATGAAGCAGGTGAAGGCGCGGGCCATCCACACCGCCCTCGCCGCCGGCACCACCCGCGGCGGGGCCCCGACGCCTCCCTCTGCCACGGCGCCCCAGGAGCCGCCACGCCACCAGGCACCTTATCCGGGCCCGTCGCCATTGTACCCGGCGCTTGCTGGTTTTCTTTCACCCACTTCTTTACTTCTTCTGCCATCCATCTTGACTTGGCTCTACTGATTGTATCCTTCCTAAGGGTTGATTCCTGGCATGTGTTCTTAAAAGCGTTAACTTTAACCTGAACATTCGTGCTATATTGCATTTTAGATGCGAGCATCCTCCATGGACAACACACAGTCGGACAGTGCACTCTGTAACGTACTTGATCGCTCTTTCAACTTTGAAAGTACGTTCTACCTTGATGCAGTATGTCACAAGTGCATTTCTTCACTCACTCATGGATGCAAAAATGGTACCTTCTTCCATATGAGGGTTCAAAGGGTCCCATTCAATAGCTGCAAGGTCTTCGTCCTCACCCACCGCGTCATAATCCACACGGACTGCATTGTCAGCCTCATCTTGGTTTTTAGTCCGAGGTGCCCGTCGTAAATTCTGAATAACATCATAATATAGCTTCTCTTCATCAACCCCAGAATTGTAGGCATCAGGCTCCACTTCAAGGGGGACCCTACTACCGGTGCCCACGCTTGTCTAGCCACCACGTCGCCATGCACTAACTGAACTACTCTGGCTAGAGATGCCATTACGATAACTTGGTTCTGCCCGAGAAGGTGCAACCACCATCCTAGGTCCAAATGCATGCTCAAGCACATCAATTTGCAGCCTCACATGAAAATTCTATTTCTTCTTATGCCTAGAAAACATGCTAGCCAGCTCTTCATCATTACTGACTGTCACCCATTTCTTTTCCCCATCGTAGTATTTGTATTCCACTTCATCAAGCAAACCCCAAGGATATTGGCCGAAAATTACCTCCCCAAATTGTCTGAAACTCCAATTACAAGCCATTGGCAATAGATAATTGAAACCTCCTTGGAATTTCTTCTTATTCTTTGCAGTCAATATGTACCGGCCCCTTCTAATGTGCACCAAGAAAGAAAACCACAACTCCATCCTAACCGATGAAAAACAGAGACGCAATCAGCACACCATTAGCTAAACTAACCGAGCAAACCAACTCAAATCGATTGTTCAAATGCACAACAAAGCTCAATCTAAATAGGAGGCGTACGTGACTTACCCCTCGGGAACCCTGTCGTGGACACGGCGGATCTCCGGCCCGATGCCCGCCTCGCCAAATACTCCGGGGTCGCCGTCGCTCGCCATTTCGCCATGGGGTTCACCCTCGTACTTCCTCTTTGTGCACCAGCCCCCCACATATTAGCGCTCCGGCCGAGCTCACGGAAGGAGGCCACGCCGCGCGTCGAGCAGGTGGCGGGCGCCCCACCCATGGCGTCGCAGGAAGGTGGCGAGCAGAGCAGGTAGCGGTGGAGCAGGATGGCCGTGGCCGTGGCAGCGCAGGTGGTGGTGGCGGCGCAGATGGCGGCGGCGGCGGCGCAGGACGGTCGGCGGGAGGACGGGACAGAGTGGTGTCGAGTGGCCCGGATAGAACCCTAGGATTGAATTGGGGACGTTGTCGCACGGTCCCACATGTCAGCTCCGGACCTACGTCCATGCGGTCCCACGTGTAAGCTCCGGACCCACTATCACTAACGCTGGCGGACGGAATGGACTCAAATCTGCCCGTTTGGCCTCGTCATAGTAGTTGCGCACAGTCTATGGGCAAAACTGAGCACGATTCGCAATTGAGGGAAAAACTGAGCAAATGGACACCATTGAGGGCAAAAGAATAATTAACCCCTAAAAATCATGCATCTTTCTTGGTCCGTTTGCTATACATAAACAATTAAGTGCATTTTTGTTCCTTTAATGGACAAAACTCAGGTTCAAACTACAGGTAAATGAAATCATGGCCATAAATGGGTTGAAAAATCCTATTGGTATTGTTAAGTCAATGTTTAGGCCTTATCCAAGAAAAGAAGGACTCCCAAACACCATGGAGTCGATACTTGGGCACCATGGAGCTTATTGCCATTTTCATACTAAATAATTCAAACGAAGTCAGGAAATCATGAAACTTGGTATGATGTCATATGATATGGCCCCTACACTATTGTTTTTCATTCTTTTGATACGCAGACAGATTTAACCGTTTCAAAGGCTTTTTTGAATGATTTGTCACAAATTCTGGCGGTTTCCAAAAAAGCTACACCCCTTTCCTCCTTTCCGGCACTGACAGTGGGCCAGGCACCACGGTGGCATGCCATGCAAGCGCCATTGACGGCTACAGGCACATTTAGCACCATGTTTGCAAGTTAACACAAGTTTTGGCACCGATTCGATATACTCCCTCCATCCGAAAATACTTGTCCTAGAAATGATTGTATCTAGACTTATTTTAGTTATAGATACATCCATTTTATCCATTTTTGGGACAAGTATTTCCGAAGGGAGGGGGTACTTTTTAACTTCAGGCACCAAAGTGGACATTGCATGCAAGTTCATCTACGACTAGTGTATTTGACCCTTTATATATCTGTAGTATCAGTATCATTTCCAAGATTAAATTATGATACCCTGACAACTCTAAAGACCAGTCCTCTCCATTGGTTGCATCCGCTTGGAGCGTTTTGGTTTAGCTGTACTTTTTTCGAATGAGCATAGCGCAGAATTTCACTCATCATGCATGAAAGCGATGAAACAAGATCCTCCCACCATCAGGTCCAAGCCCACTCAACTGCCACCTCACAGTCACAGAACTACCACCACAAAACTCACAGCACCCAGCACCTCATGCATCCAGACTTCAATACTCCACGCAGACAGCAAAGGTCCCTAAAGAAACCAGTAACCAAAACAGATCATCTACCAACTAGTAAAAGAACTACTGAATGAGCGAACCCAACAAAATATTTAGATGCGATCCGTATACAACATGCCAACAAGATGGTTCTGCTAGACATAGGTATTTACTTACTAGCACAAGTTGACGCAAGCAAACTTCTCAAAATTCACTAACTTCATCTGATTAAGCTGAAAAGGTATTTAATCATATTTTGATGGCACTTTTCACAGTCGGATCAACCTCGTCGTACGTGGGATCTATGAACAGCAAAATAGCACGGTAGGACCTGTCAGTGCTAGACATAGATCACGCCGTTTAGTCCTGCGTGCAAATAGTATGATAATCAAAGTTAGCTGAATACAGCAGCATATAATATATGTGAAAGTTAGAGATAAGGTGAGCAAACCAAACTACTTGTAAATTTAAACACACGTCTTACTTTTATATATCTGTGATAACATAGTATCCTTTACAAGATTGGTTTATGATATCCTGAGCCTTGTAAATTATTTATTTCTGTTGAAGCTAGCCTTTTGGCTAACTGCGCATTCTGCAAACAAAATATTCAGATGCCATCCGAATGCAATGTGCCAACAAGATGGTTCTGCTAGCCCTGGGTGTTCAATTAGTAGCACAAGAAGACGCAAGCAAACTCATCAAAGCTTACTAACTTCATCTAACTAAGATGAAACTGTAGTTAATTGTAGCATATGTGATATGCATGTGGTTGTAGTGTGGGTAACTACCCAATGGAGTAATTTGTCGATGATGGCAATCCAGTGGAGTAGTACAGAGTAATCTTGAGAGATACTCACTAGCAATGAACCGAAATGGCCTTTAGAGTAAGCAAATTGGAATTCCAAGACACAACTAAATCTAGAGAAAAATCTTCATCGCAATCTTATATATATTGCTCATGTCAGCCGAAAGGTGGCATCAAATACTCCAAGCTGCACATGCACCTAGATCAATGTGACAACATGATGAGTATCTAATCTAGTAGCATAAAGCCCTAACCCGTTGATGGGATTACTAAAGCAAAACAAATATACAAGGCATTTGTCCTCTTCAGGTTTCCACTTTCCAGCCGGTTGGTCCTGCCGGCACAGTTGTCTTGTATTTACACTTTTGATTTGAAGCCACTTTCCTGGGATTTGCTTGCGTATCTAATCTAAAGCTTTTAGGCTCAGCATAAAGAATGCAGCGCCATGATCACATGGGCCTCCAAAACAATTGACAAGATGATATATATACACTATGGTATTAGTGTATGACTGTATGCACACTAGTGGAGTTCATAATTACTGTACTTAGTGACCCTCCAACAAAACTAAATTCATCCAGATATACTTACAAATTACAGGCACGTTCGTCACGAGCCTTCTGCTATCAATCAGGACGGCTTTGCCCAGCGTGTGCGTGTTGTTCACCAGCCAGGAATCTATCAGCTAGCCAAAATTAAAGCACACCCGCCAGAATCGATCAACATCCACGAGTTAGGTCGGCCAACCCACGCCACTATATATATATGTATGCTAAGCATGACAGGACGCCGGTCAACAAACAAGAGCAGCAGAGAAGAGAACGCAGGAAAAATAATGGAATTAGAGGTTTCAGGCTATCAGGTATATTCACTACTACTTCTCCATGACCAATAAGCTTGGTGTTCTTGGGTCTGCGCTTGTATATGTTTATTAGTGACAAAAAAACCTTCTTGTGCAGGCAGTTATGGAGCAACCAAACCAATGGCTTGCACAGATGGTAATAATATAATTACTTTTGAAATTTGAAAGTTTAGATGGTGTGAGTTAATGGTATTGCATTGGTATGTAATGTAGTATGAAGTAATTAACTGATCTTACTGCAATGGCTCATGTCATGTCAGCAAGAGGAGGAACTAGTTTACATGTACCAGCAAGAAGGGGGTCCCGTACCTCTACCTCTACCCGGCATGGAGCAGCAGTTCGCAGAGCCACCGCTGGCTGACCATCAAGAGCGGTACTACACGCCATTAATGGCGATTCCGTCGTTCAATCAATCTCGCAGCTCCAATTTCCCGAGCTTTGGGGGCTCATCGTCGTTGCCCAACCTACCATTCGGATCGGCGCCGGTGGAGAACGAGCTAGGGCAGCCGTCTCAGCCGCCATCGTCCAACTTCTTATCCTGCGGCGGGCACCCTAAACTTCTCCGTAGGAGCCTGCTGGCAGCACGACGGCGTCCAAGGGACGATGCAACAGCTACAGGCGCCGGAGAGGCGGGGCAGGGCACTGGCGAGCGCGCAAGAGCATGTCATTGCCGAGCGCAAGCGGCGGGAGAAGCTGCATCTGCAGTTCGTGTCCTTGGCCATGATCATCCCCGGCATTAAGAAGGTGCGTTTATGTGATCACCAGGTACCTGCAGGCTGCAGCTTAAATAGTTAGCCATTGCTATTCTATTCAGACAGACAAGCTCTCTCTGCTGGGGAGCACCATCGACTATGTGAAGCAGCTGGAGGAGAAGGTCAAGGCCCTGGATGAGCAATGCTCACGGGGATCGTCGGAGTCCATGGTGTTCGACAGCAAGTGCCGCATATCCGCTGCCGACATCAGGGTGGACGCGGTCCGGGCCGGTCCGGTCCCTGACCGAGCCTTGCTTTGGACCGGCCGTGGCCGGTCCGGACCGGACCGGACCGAGATGGCCAGCGAGCCGTTTTTTCTGGACCGGACTGTGTGAGCGTCAGCTCGGTTAGGCCCGAGAGGACCGAATGGACCGGCTGGTTATGTTGCCTGGGAGTCTGTTTTTGTTGTGTTTAGCTGCTGTGTAGGCACCTTTTGATTCTGGAAAGCAAATGAAGCAAACAGAGGACAGAGGAGGAGATCGTCATGCAAAATGATCAGTTTACGGCTCCAACTGACGAAACTGTATTGTCTGACGAAACTGTATTGTCTGACGAAACTGACGAAACTGAAGAAAACTTTATTGTCTGATGAAACTGAATTCTAACAACTTACGGCTATATCTGTCGAAACTGTATTGTACGCGAGACCTGCTGCAGCTGCTCCTTCATTTCCATAGCGTCCACGGTGGGGGAGATGGCGACAGTCGACGACGACGGGCAGGTGCAGCGCTCCCTCCTCTACTCCTCCACTACTCCTTTCCCCGCGTGCAGGTGCAGACGAGGAGGTGTTGGTCGACGAGACTAAGGGGAGAGACAAGATGGCGGAAAGTGGAGGAGGTGCAGGTGGTCAACGACGGCAACGGCGGGTCGGCGGTCGGCGGAGGCGGCGCTCCCTCCCTCCTGCAGTTGTATGGTGGGCAGCGGCGGCGCGGCGGCGCCGGGATGGGATGCGGAGGCGGCGTCGGGATTGAGCGACCGAACGAACAGAGTGCGACTGCGTGCGTTGGGCTGTGCCTTTTCTCGGTCCGACCGAGCGGACCGGTCAAAGCCCGGACCGGACCGACGTTTTCTCGGGCCTAATTTGATGGCCCGGACCGGCTGATTTCTTTACCGGGCCAGGACCGAGCGGGCCAAGACCGAGCGGGCCACGAGCGGGCCAAAAAGCCCGCTCGGTATGTCCACCCTGATGCCGACAATGGTGCAGCAGGCCCCAGCGGGAGTGGCTGCGGGTACCTGAGCCCGGACATTGAGGCCAGCATCCTGGGCAACACAGCGCTCCTGAGTATCTTCTGCAGAGGGAGAAAAGGTGTGCTGGTGATGGTCCTCTCCGAGCTCGAGAACCAGGGCCTCTCAATCATAAACACCAACGTCGTACCGTTTACCGACTCCTGCCTCAACATCACCATCACAGCAAAGGAAAGGCCCCTCTACCCTCCTACATTGTGCAAATGCGTTATAACTTGTGAGAGAATATATAAACCGTGATTTGTTAGGAGAACTCTAATGCATGCATGATTAGAAGATTGACATTTTCAGTTCAGTTTGTGCAGATCGAAGAGGGGTTTTCGTCCGCAGTTGAGCTGGTGAAGAACCTAAAAATGGCTCTCAGAAGTTTCAACTACAAGTGAAATACAAGCGATTTGTACAAATGACAAATGGTTAGGCCTTTCCCAACTTCTATCTATTATAACAAGAACAGGAGTTCACAACTTCTACCTTTAGTAGTATCTGAGTTTGGTCCCGGTATCCATTTCTACGAGTGTTGTGTGAAGTCTGTAACCATTTCAGTTTACCATTTATGTTTTTTCTCTCCAAGCAACAACCTGGAGAAATGCTTCTTTTTCACTGAGAAAACATATAGATATGTTTACCATTTATTTGACTGTATTCTGTCGCGAAGCAGTAAGCGCTGCTTTTTCACTGAGAAGAAAATAGAGAGCCGTATATGACTGTTCTAATCTAAGAGAAAAGGTAGATGAATGTTCTCAAACATTTTTGTCTCGTGCATGTGCTGGAGTACGGGCCTTATTCATGATTGATCCTAAATCAACCTGAACTGTAGAAATTCATCAATGAAGTTGAAACTATTGGGAGAATCGATCATACAAACATTGTCTGCCTCCGAAGGACCCTTATTTATGGATTCATGCCTAAGATTCATAGGAGAAACTTGCTTCGAAGATTTGTGCCCAAGTTTGTTTATGAAGCTCAGAGACAATAACTAGTCAGCAGATGCTCTGTGCAAGAAAGAAGCCATTTGCAGAAGCAGAATAGTTGAAGGAAGAAAAGGGTTGAGGATTTATATACCTCAGCTAGCCCAGAGGGTGGGGAGGCGCAGTGTTGGTTATCGCGGTGGTGACCGGCGGCGGCGCTGCTGCTGCAGTCGTTGCTAACCACCAGCGGAGTCACCACTACTACCGCCTTCCCCAAGGAAGAAAGGAGATGATGGGGGATGAGGAAACTGAAACGATTGAAGAGCCCACACCAACGCCTACACCTCGCCGCACCCACCGCCGGCGATGGAGGCACAGTCGTGGCCCAGGTCGTGGCCCAGGCACAGTTTTTTTTAAAGCGTCAATTAAACGGAAGTACAAAGTATGTCAAACATAATAAAACTTACATTGAGATTCCGAGACCCCCGAACGACCACTAATGTCGGCAGAACGAGGAGCCAACACGTTGCTGTCACCGCTCCCCTACGCGCCTTTGTGGCCAGAACAGCTTCCTATAGCAAGACAGATATTGCAGATCTTGAAATATAAGATATGTTGCTATATAAATCAGAAAGTCATGGGAAAAGAATTAAAAAAAGTGATCAATAAGAGCATGATCTGAACTTAATAAATGATCGTTGGATCAATAGTGGTACCCCACATTTCAGTATCAGTAGTTTGAATTGTTTAAACGTTCGGATTTTTGTTTGAATAAACCTGTAATATAATGGTGGTTTGGACCCCGAATGTTTCTGTTGTATACTATGAGGGATATAAAGTTCATAAGACGATGTCTTATGAGTGGTATATCTACAACTGACATACTACATCATGTAGTGGTATTGCTGGGTCACCGCAATGAGCTTGCCATTAAACATGATGATCACCCATTACTAGCACACCACGAATGTGTCAAGCAAGACACCAATGCAAAAGCGGATGGTGATGTGTCCAACAGGACCGTTGATGATGGACATGTAGAAAACATCTGGCACGGAAATCGTGACAAGGAAAGCGCGACCATAGAGCATGTCGAGAAGGTCACAGATCGTGCCATGGCTAGCCTCAAGAAGATGCCGCCAAAGGCAGAGGTGACTGGGCATTGCCAATGTCGGCCTTGGTGAGGTTGAGGTGTCACAAATGATGGTGATGAGCGGCTGGGCAGCGAAGGTTGAGACAACGCTTGTGAAGGACATCCATCCGAGATGGAAAGCGAGCATGTGAGGATTGCCGAGGGAGAAGATTTTGATGGACAATAATAGACAGCGTTTCAGCTGTCTACTGCTTGGTCCTCGGAACAGAAACACCAGGCGTTAGTTAGTATTCCCTCTAAAGAAAATAAGAGTGTTTAGATCACTAAGTAGTGGTCTAAACGCTCTTATTTTTCTTTACCGAGGGGGTACATTACTGCATACTGGGACAATGCGTCCCACTTGCAGTAGCCTTGGTTCAGTCTAACTAAATACGGAGCACTACTGCATTGTCATTATGCAACATGCCAAAGCGATGCAGTTTTTTCCCCTGGTACCAAAGCCTCGAAGTAACATTTAGTTCTACTGCCGCGTAAGAGCCACATACAAACCATATCGCTAAATTGGAGCCGATTCAACAATGGTGACTAATTCTGCAAATACCACGGGTAACGAGCGGGCGGGTCCATGAAAAGGCAAGAGGATCAGACTAATATCCATCTACCATGCAGAGTACATGCTTTAGCTATTAAGCCAATGCAGATCTCTGCTATTTATTCCTTGAGGAGGCCCTGTCCAAAAGCTTCTTGATATAATTGTTCTTCATATGGCACTCCTGTTCCTGTTTCAGAGGAAACAAAAACAAATGATCAGAATCTGAGATACTCCCTCCGTTCCTAAATATTTGTCTTTGTAGAGATTTCAAATAACTACCACATACGAATTTATATAGACATATTTTAGAGTGTAGATCCACTCATTTTGCTCCGTGTGTAGTCACTTGTTGAAATCTCTAGAAAGACAAATATTTAGGAACGGAGGGACTAGATAACTAAGCATCATAATATATTTGTTTATATTGATCCTTTTCCCCCACAAAATATAACAGACTATTTGATTTGCCACTCTAGTCAAATGTTACACACGCTCAGAAATTAAATCAAATAATGGATCTGCTACATCTATATAGTCTTTTATTACAAAAGGCTACAATAGTGCTGGTTAAATTTCACCATATCCCATACGGTCAGAAATTTCCAGTCAACAGTTTGTATTCCACTACAACACAACTCCCATCATACAAGGAGAAACACCACACAAACACAAATTACCCGTAGCTTTGTAATACCCACTTGGCAATCGTTACACAGAAGGAAAGATTCACGGTGAATCAAAATTCATGGATAAGCTCAAGCATACTGTAAGCAATATTGGGGGGAAAAACAAGCATTGAAAATCCATACATAGTTTGAGGTTGACAGTTTAAAGGAAGACAGCAGAAAATTACACTATGGTTATACTATGGCAGAAAATCACAAGTCATCTTTCAGCACCACCACATATTGCTATTATGACTTTATGAGACCATACAAGGGCAAGAACAAGTCCAGGAAGCATGTTGTCTGGTGCCAACACACGCTTTAGCAAAAGTAAACCATACCCAAGCTTAGGATCCCTTACCATGACCGCAAATAAACACCTTGTAATGCTACCCCGGCACAGAAGTGATTACAAACAATCTTACGACAAGCATTCTCTAATGTTGCTTAAGTAGTATTGTTCAAATGATCTTACGGCAAGCATTTCAAATATAGAAATGCCTAACAGCTCCCGGGTGCCACTACACCCTCATGAACAGTAAATTCATAAAAAATTGAAAACAAATCAAAAAAATAAGAAACTTACAGGGATCAAAGATTATCAAAGGTTTGATGCTCCTGCAAAGTTTTAGCAACAAATAACCTTCGTGGAGCCCTCACAAAAAAAATCACTGCTAAAAAATGTACATAAACTTTGAACAATGATTTTGTTTTTTTATTTGAGTCCTCTTCGAGTGTTATTTTTAGCTAAAACTTTGCAAGATCATCAAAAGTTTCATGATGTTCGATGTCCCAAAGTTTCAGATTTTTTTGATTTTTTTTAATTTGTTTTGAATTTACTGTTTATAGAGGGTATAGAGGCACCCGGGTGCTGAAAATCCTGTCTCTTTCAAATATCAGTTATGGCCCAAGGAATAAATCATGCAGCTAACACCACTACACAACTATACCAAACACGATGTACAGTAAAGCACAAAATTTTGTAACCCCAACAAGCAGTGGCGGAGCCAGGATTTTCGATATGGGTATGCGTGGTAAAAAAATTTGCTTCACGACATTGTAAGAAATAGAAAATTTCATAATAATAACAAAAGAAACATGTTAGATAGTGATGGCGGCATACGGGCATGGTGGGCAGTCTCACAAATTCAAATATTCATAATTCAGAAATTTATATGCATGAGATTCACCTTGTTTTCTCTGTACTGCTTTACAAGTTTTCTAGCAAGCCAATGCAAACCACATCCAAAATTTACTGGATGCTACAATAGGTCAATCGAAACAAAATTAGGGAGTGAAAACAATCATCTCATCTTATCTAACAAATAGGAGAAATCAAGATTGAACACTCGCTGACTCAAAAGAAAAACAATCACAGGAATCGGTGCCTGATATGTGTGCACCGGTGGTGCCGCGGCGGCCGCCGTTTCTCAATTGGAGGCGAAGCAGCGAACAGGCGCGAGGAGATCGATCTGCAAGATCCAAGATGGCAGATCGGCGACTATGCCAATGGCAGATACGGGCATGCGGCGCAACGATGTGCGTCACATGCGGCGGAGGAGGCGCAGCGCAGCGCAGCGGCGGTTGAATCGAACGATCGAGGCGACACGTTCCAGGTCGTGTTGTCTCCTCGGCTTTGTCAATCGGCCAGCCGCATCATTGCCTCAATGATAAGGCCCAGTAGCACTAACTAGCAACGTAGTAGCCCAATCTTGGCCCAAGTGGCGCTGGAATCGTTCTCTTCTTTGTTTCTCTTCTCTGTACGTACAAAAAGATTGCCATATGTGATATAAAGGCATATAGGAGCTTATATATTGAATTTCTTTTGCAAAAAAGATTGGGTATGCATTGCATACCCATGCATTAGCCTAGCTCCGCCCCTGCCAACAAGTGCACCACACAGATCCTCTAAAGGTCAAAAGGCAAACCTTTCAGGATCATCCTTGAGGGCAGGGAATGTGGGAGGCCAAATCATCATAAAAGGATGGACGCCGCCATAACATCGATCATCATCTGTCTCCTCATATACTTTACGCAGTGTCCTGCACTTGATATCCAAGTAGAATATGTATCGAGAAACCTCTAAAAATACAAACTGAGCATCGTCTCCCACCTTCCCTATACGCACATACGGGTGATCTTTCTTCCCCAAAATAGCATGCATCTCATGCAAATAGATGGTATCTACCAGCATCCAGTTGCCCCCCTTGTGGAGCCATACACAAAGTTGAAACTCCTTGGGACGGACATGAATGAGATATACACCAGAAGCATCATTGGTCCGTGACAACATGATTTCTGAAGAGGCATACTCCACTCCTTGTGGGAGGTGAATCGTAGAGAAACTTGAGTCAATCAAATCCAAGACAATAATGTCGTCACTTTGAGCGGCCGCCATATAGATTTTGTTGTGGACGAGCACAGGCTTTGGCCTTGGCTGCGGATAATGGAGCTGGCTTGTGGCCAAGGTAAGCATGCACCAGGCACCATCTTGCAACATATATACGCGCACCATGACCTTATTTGCCTCCTTGGCAAGCTCCACCAACAAATAAAAATAGGACAGACCAAGGCCATCGCCTTCTTCTTTGGAGAGGATTTCAGCGAGAATGTGGTAAATTCCGATCTCGGCACAAGGGAGTGGTGGGATGATGGGCATATCTCTCTCAGGGCACAACAGGTGGTAGACTTGATGCGTCCATACTCCTTCTTGCCGGCCGCTTGTTAAGACATTGCCGTTGCGGCAGTCCTCAATGTTGATGTAGTAGGCAAACCTGCAGCTCGCAAGGTGGCGGACGACGACGGCAAGCTCCGGGGGTTGAGGCTGCATCGGGATGAAGCGTGCACGCTCGAAAAAAGCGTAGAAGCCGAGGAGGCGGGGCGGGTGGATCTTGCGGAAGCGGCGGAGGAACCGGCGGTCGGAGGCGTGGTGGAACCAGCGCCTGCAGACGAGTGCGGCATGGACGAGCGTGGTGGGGAACGCGACACGGAGGAGGATCTCAACGAGGAGGTCGTCGTCGTCGAGCACCTTGGATACCGCAGCCACCATCGATGTCGGGGTGTATCGCTGCAACTCGAGATCCATGCATGATTTCTCCTCCTCGCTGGAAAATCGGCAAAAACGGAGCGGCGTCAGACAAATTCCTCCGGCCAACAATGTTGCTGCAGTTAATACATCCAATGCTGCAAGAACAGAAACAAACTGCGGGCAATGAAAATGAAATCTTACGGTTGGGGGATCTCATTCTCATCAGCATCCATCATCGATCCCCCTCTCTCTCACGGCTTCTTACTGCCGCCGCTCCACTACAAGCAAGTAGTAAAATGTAAGCTTAGGGTTTCCACGAGAGAAGAAAAGAAAAGAAATTGGTGGATCTCTAAGAGGGAAGGAAGGAGATAGAAAGCCGGACCTCAAAGCGGTGGCCGCCGACGGGGATGGAGACGGGGACGGGGACGGTGTCAAGCTGCCGGCTGTACGGCGGCGCACGCCCTGTGCTTCCCTTCAGGTAGGGCTAGGGGCGAGTGATCTGGGCCAGGAGAGGAAGATAGAGGCAGCGTACCAGTTATTCTTATGTCCAGCCCGGTCCAATTAACAGTTTTATTTCTTCCTGGGCCAAGAGAAGAAGATAACCTTTTTCTTGTTTTTTATTTACGTATTTTCCTTTGTTTGTCATCTTTTTCCATTTTCCAATGTTTTATTTCGTGAACTTTAAAAAAATTGGAACGCTTTTCCAAACACGGGAATATTTTATGGAAATAGAGAAACATTATTTACATTTATTAATATATTATAAATTTCTGAATAGTTTTTGAAATTTAGGGAATATTTTAAAATTCATGAAAATATTATGAAATTCAGTGTTATTTTTAAAATCCAGCAATTTTTCGAATTACACAAATAATTTTAAAACTCAAGACCATTATAAATCCAGGAACGATTCTCAATTTCTTGTATATTTTTTGAAATTTGGAACATTTTTTGAAATGCAGGAAGAAATATAAATTTGTAATAAATTCGAAATATTTTAAAAATCCATGAATATAAATTTGTAATAAATTCTCATTGCTGTCGGGCCACGACAGCATGGTTGTGGCAAGTCGCCGTCGCTGAAGTGAGAAAAGAGAAGTGAAGAAGAGAGTGAGCTCGAGGAGAGTGAGTGATGGAGGGGGACATTGAGCTGATCGGCTACTTTAACCTGGTCCGACCAGGTCATGACGGGCCAACGAGATGACGACCGTTGGGTGCCGGCCGTTAGGCCTCAGTGACATGTGGCCCTGAAATATGGGCCACAATTGTCAGTTTTCTGTTTAAAACGAGCAAAACGGTCATCAACGAAAAGTTATAGTTTTTAGGGACAAATTACCAAAAAACTGGTAGTTTTTGGTTAAAATTTTGAAAGTGATAGTTCTATGGGATGGTCACCCCTAAACTGGTAGTTTTTTGTCAAATACTCCCTAGTTGCCTATCCTAACTAAGCAAAATAAAATAAAATTAGGTGTCCCTCCTAATAATACTAATAAGTAAGTGAACAAACCACTCTAGATTACGAAAAGATAAGACCAACCCGATAGCGAACCAACTATGATTGGATGGTTAGGAGGACAGTGGTATCCTCAGCTTATCAGGGTTTAACTCCTAGACTTTGACATTGGTGCTCGCATTATTCCCGAATTTGTTTCTGTCTTCCGGTGATGTTCGTTCAGTGGGAGGACACGTCTCCGTCGACCGCGAGACGCCAAAGATCATTTCCGTCGTTCAGTGCTCGCATTATTCCCGAAGGTGAAGGACCCTAAAAGGCTTGCTGACTTTCGACCCATTAGCCTATGCGACATTGTCTACAAGATCATTTCTAAATGCCTTGTGAACCTACTCAGACCGCTCCTGGAAGATATCATTGCGCTGGAACAGAGTGCCTTCATACCAGGCAGACTCATCACAGATAATGCGTTCATTGCCTTTGAGTGTATTCACTCTATTAAGCAGGAGAAGGATCCAGACAGGAGTGCTTGTGCGTATAAGCTTGATCTATCCAAGGCATACGATAGGGTGGATTGGGAATTCCTAAGGCGGATGATGCAACAGCTTGGCTTTGATCACCGGTGGGTGCAATGGATTATGACTTGCGTAACCTCGGTCACATATTCTGTCAAAGTGAATGGAGCCAGCTCAGATTCGTTCGTCCCGTCGCGAGGGCTACGGTAGGGAGACCCTCTATCACCTTTCCTATTTCTGTTTATGGCGGATGGGCTGGATGCATTACTCAAACGCAAAGTGCAGCAAGGCTTGATCACTCCCTTGCGGGTGTGTCCGAGGGCGCCGGGCATTTCCCATTTTCTTTTTGCGGATGACACACTCCCCTTCTTCCGCGCCACGGCTGCCGAGGCAATGGTGGTCCAAGATGTTCTTGGTACATATGAGAGATGTACTGGACAGTTTATCAACCCAAAGAAATGCTATATTCTCTTTGGACAGAGATGCCGACCGGCTGACCAAGCTTCAGTAGCACATGTCTTAGAGGTCCAGAACCTGAGCTTTGAGGAACGCTACCTCGGGCTCCCGACGCCTACAGGTCGGATGTCCAAAGGGCGATTTCAAAGCCTTCAGGAGCATCTCACCAACACTAGTAGAAAAAGGGCCTAATGGGAAGCACATTAGTCCCGGTTTATAACAGAACCGGCACTAATGGGATCATTAGTGCTGCTTCCAATGGCTAGGGGGGCGGAGCTCATTAGTACCGGTTTGTGACGAACATTTAGTACCGGCTCGTGCCACAAAACGTTACCAAAGAGGCTGTGGAGGCTGTGGTCAGGCTGGGGCCCCACCAGCACCTTTAGTACTAGTTCATGCCACAAACCGGTACTAGAGGTTCCTAATTGGTTCATTCTGTGGCTTTTTTAGTCCCACCTCGCTCCACTAACAGAGTTTTTACCACCTTAAATATGCTACTTCTCAAACTATCACAACCACTTGGTCTTCATTGAACTCTATGTGTAGAATTTGTGGCCACAATATGAGTCTTCGCCGGTTTCTAAACTGGTGAGGACTCATATTGACAATTCAGATTGTACACAAAAAAATCATTGATGATCAATGTATTTTTGATGTATTTCTCTGTAGCAGTAGCGCGTTTTGGCTGAAAGGCGGTACTGATTTATTTTGAGAGCTAAATGACCGTATAGCATGGTATCATCATTTCACCCGCATAGCATGTTCCAGGTAGGTAGGGTTACGGCAAAAACTGAATGCACTTCGTTTACAAACTAAACAATCTCTTTTGAAGTATCAGGGTTTCGGACGAAAACTCATTTGTTACACCTGCTATTCAAAATTTTAATAACTTATTACAACTCTGGACTTTTTTGCATTCAGATGCACCATTCAAGGCCACGTCATCAATTTTCAACCATTTCTGACATCATTTGCTATTTTTCATTCATTTACTGATTTATTTTGAGAGCTAAATGACTTGAAATTGAAAAGCACTAGAAAATGAACTCTGAAAAGGTTAAAACTTGGCATGGTATCATCATTTCACCCGAAGATGATATTGAAGGTAATAGAGACATTTGGGTCAATGTGTAGACGCCTCCAGTTCTACCATTATGTGAGTTTCTCAACCAATATTTATGTCTTCAATATTGTTTTTTCAAAAATAGTTGACATCTAATTTCTATTGACAGCTTATTTCCATTCAAGCAAACATGTCTAGGGCTTGGTAGACAGGACCGACCACTGTCCTGAGGCTGAACTAAACTGCGAGGAGATAAGTCATTATGTTTCCTGGCTTGAGGATCTTGATGCTATCAAAAGAATTTTTTTCCTAAATTTGAAAATCTTAGTACTCAAAACATGCGACCAATAGTGATCGTGTTGAACTACGGTCACATCTATTTAGGAAAGATGGTAAGATTTTTACTATTTTTCCTCAGTGCATCTTTTGCATACATTATTTTTCAAGCTAAACTTCATTGCTAAGTATAATGTTACTATACGATGTTCTTCAACAGGGACTCCCGATGACAGTTGTGCCTCAGTGGATTGGTACTAAAGGTCGCATGTCAATGGTTAGCTTATGACCAAGACATCCCATCCTTAACATGAGTGCATTCAGGGTTTCTACAACCGAGGAATGCTTAATAGTGAAAGACTGGAGCAAAATTGTGAAGGATCACAGAGAAGTACTAGGGGGCAGCAATCAGAAGCGCAGCCATGATTACGAGACAGGTTCATCTGCATGCTCCAATATGATGAATCGGGAGAGCTATACATGTTCTATGCTATTTTCCTGAGAGAGAGCAGCAGGAGTGATTAGCATGCTCTTAGTACTTGTCCTCTCATGTCCGTGTTCTTCGTCCTGAACTCAAAGAGTGATTGCTTTTGTGGTTTATGAACGCTTATATCATGACCATGTTGAACTCGATGATATCTTTCCTTCTAGTACAAGTGAATGTTTCTTCTTTAATTAAGCTAGTATTGGTGGTGATTAGATAGCAGTAATGACTATGATGATTAAATAGTGGTAATGATAACTATGATGATTTTTAGCTAGCTAGTATATATACTGTTGTTGGTGATGATATGATGCAATCATTTTTATATTAATATGGTGATGATGAGTTATTATATCATTTATGAAAGAAACCGCAGATTAGTTTCAACTGGATGGATCCTAGCTAGCTAAGTGATCAAGTATATGCCATATCCATATTAATTACTTGCTCACCTAATATAAGTGATCAAGTATAATATGGATATGGCATATAGTTTGATCACTTAGCTAGGATCCATGCATCCAGTTGAACTAATCTGCGGTACTTTCACCTAGTGATTTACCAACTCATTATAATGTAAAAACAATCTCTAAATTAAATTGAAAACACAAAATTAAAGGAAAAATAAAAAATAAAACCAAAACCCCCCAAACATTTAGTACCGGTTGCACCAACCGGTACTAAAGGTCTCCCCGCACCCGGCCCTGGCTCGTGCCACGTGGTGGCACTTTAGCGGCGATTCGTGCCGAACTGAGTCCCCACCCTTTAGTGCCGGTTATAGAACCGACACTAAATGCCCTTACGAACCAGTGCTAAATCCCGGTTTTGCACTAGTGCAAGAGGATTCTGGCTCGGGGAGACAATGCATCGCAGGAAGGAAAAGAGATCTTGATCAAAGATGTTGCCCAATCCCTGCCTACTTATCTCATGGGAGTGTTCCGTTTACCCCGGAGTGTATGTGATGATCTTACAAGGATGGTCAGAAACTACTGGTGGGGGTCGAAGCGAGAAAAGAGGAAGACACACTGGAGAGCATGGGATACCATGATCAAACCAACGGGACAAGGATGGCTCGGGTTCCGTGATTTCTGCATTTTCAACCAAGCCTTGCTCGCAAGGCAAGCTTGGCGCCTCATCTCTAACCCCGACAGCTTGTGCGCGCAGGTGCTAAAGGCAAGGTACTATCTGGAAGGACGACTAGAGGACACTGTCTTCTCGGGTAATGCCTCTACTACGTGGCAATCCATCGTGGACGGGTTGGAGCTCCTCAAGAAAGGACTCATCTGGCACATTGGTGATGGGGCCTCGCTTCACATATGGAGAGATCAATGGATCCCTCACCCTGTGGCTCGTGGACCGATCTTTATTCAGGGCCGGTGCAGGCTCCAGCGAGTGGGCCAGCGATACGTCTCCAACGTATCTATAATTTTTGATTGTTCCATGCTATTATATTACCTGTTTTGGATGTTTATGGGCTTTACTTTACACTTTTATATCATTTTTGGGACTAACCTACTAACCGGAGGCCCGGCCCGGATTGCTGTTTTTTTGCCTATTTCAGTATATCGAAGGAAAGGAATGTCGAACGGAGTCAATACGGAATGAAACCTTCGGGAGCGATCTTTTTGGAACAAACGCAATCCAGGAGACTTGGAGTGGACGTCAAGAAGCAGCCGAGGTAGCCACGAGGGTGGCCAACACGCCCAGTAAGGGTGGGCGTGCACCCCTGCCTCGTGGGCCCCTCGTGGCTCCCCTGACCGACTTCCTTTGCCTACATATGTCTTCGTACCCCGAAACCATCTAGGAGCACCACAAAAAACTATTTCCACCACCGCAACCTTCTGTATCCGCGACATCCCATCTTGGAGCCTTCATCGATGCTTTGCCAGAGGGGGGATCGACCATGGAGGGCCCCTCCATCACCACCAAGGACTCTCCAATGCGTCGTGAGTAGTTTACCACAGACCTTCGAGTCCATAGTTACTAGCTAGATGGCTTCTTCTCTCTCTTTGAATCTCAATGCAAAGTTCTCATTCCTCTTCTTGGAGATCTATTCGATGTAACTCTTTTTGCGGTGTGTTTGTCGAGATCCGATGAATTGTGGGTTTATGATCAAGTTTATCTATGAGAAATATTTGAATCTCCTCTGAATTCTTTTATGTATGATTGGTTATCTTTGCAAGTCTCTTCGAATTATCAGTTTGGTTTGGCCTACTAGATTGATCTTTCTTGCCATGGGAGAAGTGCTTAGCTTTGGGTTCAATCTTGCGGTGTCCTTTCTCAGTGATAGTAGGGCCAACAAGGCACGTATTGTATTGTTTCCATCGAGGATAAAAAGATGGGGTTTATATCATATTGCATGAGTTTATCCATCTACATCATGTCATCTTGCTTAATGTGTTACTTTGTTCTTATGAACTCAATACTCTAGATGCAGGCAGGAGTCGGTCGATGTGTGGAGTAATAGTAGTAGATGCAGGCAGGAGTCGGTCTACTTGTTGCGGACGTGATGCCTATATACATGATCATGCCTAGATAATCCCATAACTATGCACTTTTCTATCAATTGCTCGACAGTAATTTGTTCACCCACCGTAATAATTATGCTTTCTTGAGAGAATCCACGAGTGAAACCTATGGCCCCTGGGTCTATCTTTTATCATATAAGTTTTCCATCTACTTTTATTTGCATCTTTTACTTTCCAATCTATATCATAAAAATACCAAAAATATTTATCTTATCATATTATCTTTATCAGATCTCACTTTTGCAAGTTACCGTGAAGGGATTGACAACCCCATTATCGTGTTGGTTGCGAGGTTCTTGTTTGTTTGTGTAGGTGCGTGGGACTTTTGAGGAGCCTCCTACTGGATTGATACCTTGGTTCTCAAAACTGAGGGAAATACTTACGCTACTTTGCTGCATCACCCTTTCCTCTTCAAGGGAAAAACCAACGCATGCTCAAGAGGTAGCAAGAAGGATTTCTGGCGCCATTGCCGGGGATGTCTTCGCTCAAGTCAAGACATACCAAGTACCCATCACAAACTCATCTCCCTTGCATTACATTATTTGCCATTTGCCTCTCGTTTTCCTCTCCCCCACTTCACCCTTGCCGTTTTATTCGCCCTCCTTTTCCCGTTCTCCTCTCTCTTCCGCTTGCCTTTTTGTGTGCTCATGTGTTAGTTGCTTATCTCATTATCATGGCTAGTCCCTTATCTTCTCCTATGTCTCCCGAGTTTGAAGTTCTTCACTTCAAGCAAAGGCAAGGAGAAAACTTAAAAGATGCTTGGCATAGAATTTGCAATGCTCAAAATAGATCTATTAGGAAGCAATCTACTTCCGTTCTTCTTTGCAATTTTTATGTAGGCATTACTCCTTGGAATAGATACATTCTTGACACCATTACCAGAGGGAATTTCTTGCGTAGCCATACTTTTGATGCTTATAATGCCATGACAGATTTGTTCGGTCTACCGCCTCTTTTAGTTAATGGAACAGTTTTAACTTTAGAACATGTGATGCAAAGGCTTGAAATTACTGAAAATAAAGTTTCTACTGTCGAGTTAATTGAAAATTTGGATAAAAAGATCCATAATCAAATTACTCAATATGGATCTAAAGTTGGAAATGCTTTGAAAAGTTTTAAAGAGAAGGAACCTATAGTTAATGAAAGGATAAATCAAGATTCCACAAGAATCGGTAAACTTGAGGATATTATTACTAATTTAGGGTCTGCCTTCTCATCCATGAAAAATACTCCAGCTCCTCCTACCAAAGTTGCTAAATTAATGTATGTTCCTAAAAATAAGGGTGAATCTTCTAGTAAGGAAAATGCAGATCTCAAATCAATAATCATTCATTCCAATTTCTTTGCTCTTATTAAGGAACCTTTTGATACAAACAATTATCTTGATTTTTTGCCTAAGAGTTTAATCATTACCAAAAATAAATAAACTTCTATGGGTTATAAGTGCTCTATTGATGAATTGAATGCCAAAGATGGCAATACTTAGATCTATTCTCGCTTTTATGCCTAGCTAGGGGCGTTAAACGATAGCGCTTGTTGGGAGGCAATCCAATTTTATTTTTGTTCCTTACTTTTTTTTCCTGTTTATTAATAAATAATTTATTTAGTCTCTGGTTATATGTGTTTTCATGTTTTAATTAGTGATTGTGCCAAGTAGAACCTATAGGATAACCTTGGGTGAAACTTAATTTGATTCTGCTGAAAAACAAAAACTTTGCGTGCACGAGACAAAATTCAATAAATCACAGAAACATGATTTTGCGTTGATTCTTTTTGTTGTATATCAATAGACAAATTACCTAGGACTTCCTATTTTTGTAGGATTTTTAAGGTTCCATAAGTATTCTAAAGTTACAGATTGCTACAGACTGTTCTGTTTTTGACAGATTCTGTTTTTCATGTGTTGTTTGCTTATTTTGATGCATCTATGGCTAGTATCGGGGGGTATGAACCATAGAGAAGTTGTAATACAGTAGGTTTAACACCAATATAAATAAAGAATAAGTTCATTACAGTACCTTATGTGGTGGTTTTTCTTTCTTGCACTAACGGAGCTTATGAGATTTCCTGTTGAGTTTTGTGTTGTGAAGTTTTCAAGTTTTGGGTAAAGATATGGACTATGGAATAAGGAGTGGCAAAAGCCTAATATTGGGGATTCCCATGGCACCCCAAGATATTCAAGGACAACCAAAAGCCTAAGCTTGGGGATGCCCCGGAAGGCATCCCCTCTTTCGTCTTCGTCTATCGGTAACTTTACTTGGAGCTATATTTTTATTTACAACATGATATGTGTTTTGCTTGGAGAATCTTGTATGATATGAGTCTTTGCTTTTTAGTTTACCATAAGCATCGTTATTGTACACTCCTTTTGGTAGAGACTCACATGATTTGGAATTTATTAGAATACTCTATATGCTTCACTTAAATCTTTTGAGCTATGCAGTTTTGCTCTAGTGCTTCACTTATATATTTTTAGAGCATGGTGGTGGTTTTATTTTGTAGAAATTATTGATCTCTCATGCTTCACTTATATTATTTTGAGAGTCTTTTAGAACAGCATGGTATTTGCTATGGTTATAAATTGGTCCTAGAATGGTGGGCATCCAAGTTGGGTATAATAAAAACTATCATAGGAAGTGAGTTGAATACTATGATCAACTTGATGCTTAATAATTGTTTTGAGATATGAAGGTGGTAAAATTAGAGTCGTGCTAGTTGATGTAATTGTGAATTTAAGAAATACTTGTGTTGAGGTTTGCAAGTTCCTTAACATGCATGTATGGTAACCGTTGTGTGACAAATTTGAAGCATGAGGTGTTCTTTGATTGTCAACCTTATGAGTGGCAGTTGGGGACGAGCGATGGTCTTTTTCTACCAATCTATACCCCTAGGAGCATGCACGTAGTGCTTGGTTTTTGATGACTTGTATATTTTTGCAATAAGTATGTGAGTTCTTTATGACTAATGTTGAGTCCATGGATTATACGCACTATTACCTTACCATCATTGCTAGCCTCTACGGTACCGTGCATTGCCCTTTCTCACCTTGAGAGTTGGTGCAAAATTCACCGGTGCATCCAAACCCCGTGATGCGATACGCTCTATCACACATAAACCTCCTTATATCTTCCTCAAAACAGCCAGCATACCTACCTATTATGGCATTTCCATAGCCATTCCGAGATATATTGCCATGCAACTTCCCACCATTCCGTTTATTATGACACACTTCATCATTGTCATATTGCTTTTTGCATGATCATGTAGTTGACATTGTATTTGTGGCAAAGCCACCATGCATAATTTTTATAAATGTCGCTCTTGAGTCATCGCATATCCCGGTACACCGCTGGAGGCATTCATATAGAGTCATACTATGTTCTAGTATCGAGTTGTAACTCATGAGTTGTAAGTAAATAGAAGTGTGATGCTCATCATTTTTTAGAGCATTGTCCCTAATTAAAAAAAGAAAGGCCAAATAAAAAAAAGGCCAAATAAAAAATAAAAAATAAAAAAAGGCTCAAAAAAAGGGGGGGAACAATGCTACTATCTTTTTCCACACTTGTGCTCAAAATAGCACCATGGTCTTTATGATAGAAAGTCTTCTATGTTGTCATTTTCATTTACTAAGTGGGAATTTTTCATTATAGAACTTGGCTTGTATATTCCAACGATGGGCTTCCTCAAAATGCCCTAGGTCTTCATGAGCAAGCAAGTTGGATGCACGCCCACTTAGTTTCTTTTGTTGAGCTTTCATACATTTACAGCTCTAGTGCATCCGTTGCATGGCAATCCCTACTCCTCGCATTGACATCAATTGATGGGCATCTCCCTAGCCCGTTGATTAGCCATGTTGATGTGAGACTTTCTCCTTTTTTGTCTTCTCCACATAACCCATATCATTATATTCTATTCCACCCATAGTGCTATATCCATGGCTCACGTTCATGTATTGCGTGAAGGTTGAAAAAAGATTGAGATTACTAAAGTATGAAACAATTGCTTGGCTTGTCATCAGGGTTGTGCATGATGAGAGCATTCTTGCGTAAAATGAAGCATGATCAAACTATATGATTTTGTAGGAATGAACTTTCCTTTGCCATGTTATTTTGAGAAGACATGATTGCTTAGTTAGTATGCTTGAAGTATTATTATCCTCTTGTCAATATGAACTTTTATTTTGAATCATTTGATCTGAACATTCATGCCACAATAAAGATAAATACATCGAGAAATATGCTAGGTAGCATTCCACATAAAAAAATTGTTTTTATCATTTACTTACTCGAGGACGAGCAGAAATTAAGCTTGGGGATGCTTGATACATCTCCAACGTATCTATAATTTTTTATTGTTTCATGCTATTATATTACCTGTTCTGGATGTTTATGGGCTTTACTTTACACTTTTATATCATTTTTGGGACTAACCTACTAACCGGAGGCCCAGCCTGAATTGCTGTTTTTTTTGCCTATTTCAGTATATCGAAGGAAAGGAATATCAAACGGAGTCCAAACGGAATGAAACCTTCGGGAGCGATCTTTTTGGAACAAACACAAACCAGGAGACTTGGAGTGGACGTCAAGAAGCAGCCAAGGCGGCCACGAGGGTGGCCGGCGCGCCCCTACCTCATGGGCCCCTCGTGGCTCCCCTGACCGACTTCCTTTGCCTATATATATCTTCGTACCCCGAAACCATCTAGGAGCACCACGAAAAACTATTTCCACCGCCGCAACCTTCTGTATCCGCGAGATCCCATCTTGGATCCTTCGTCGGCGCTCCGCCGGAGGGGGAATGGACCACGGAGGGCCTCTCCATCACCACCAAGGCCTCTCCGATGAGTTGTGAGTAGTTTACCACAGACCTTCTGAAAGGATCGAGATGGACCTAGAGGGGGGGTGAATAGGTACACCTACAAATTTTAATTATTACTTAGCAATTTTAGGCAATAGTGTGGAATATGAAGGTGAGCCTAACAACTGCAAGTGAGTACTAGATACTAAGCAAGTAACACAAGCATGCAAGTTAACAAGCACAATATGATATACGTAGGTGCAAAGAGACAAGTAACCACAAGTAGAGAGTTCGGGTTAGGAATAACCGCAACTCCAGGAGATGAGGATGTATGCCGATGTTCACTTCCTTGGAGGGAAGCTAGTCACCGTTAGAGAGGTGGATGTTACCACGAAGGCACACCAATGCCACGAAGGCTCACCCTATTCTCCCTTTGAGATAACACCATGAAGGCGTTCCTCAACCACTAGTGGTAGACCTTGGGGTGGTCTCCAAACCCTCACAAACTTTTCCGAGGGTAATCACAACGTACGATTCCTCTCCGAATGACTCCTACCGCCTAGGAGTCTCCAACCTCCAAGAGTAACAAGAACGATGGGGGAAAGCTCAAAAGTTTCTCAAATAATGAATTCCTTTGGTGCAAAGAAGGGGAAGGAGTGGATCTATCACTTGATTGGAGAACTTCTCTCAAATGCTCCTAGAACACTTGGGAATCTAGGATTTGGTGTAGATGAATGAGAGAGAGAGAGAGTGAGGAGTGTTCTTGGTAGGCTCAAAGTGAATGGTCAACCTTATCCCGTTGAAGGGAAAGGCATATATATAGTAGGGGAGTAAAAGTGACCGTTTGGGGAACATAAGTGTACAGGATGGGTCGGACGTCCGGAGAACATCGGACGTCCGGAGGCACAAATAGGTCCGGACGTCCGACAGTCATCGGACGACCGGCCACTGTAAAACTGTAAGCCACGACCCTGTGTACAGGACACGGACGTCCAAGATGGGCCGGACATCCGGAGCACGGACGACCAGATAGTCCGGAAGTCCGTAAAAATGATTCTGTTGTGAAAGTACCGGACGTCCGGAGAGTTCCGGACATCCGTAAAAATCATACTGTAAAGGAACACCGGACGACCGAAAGTGGCCGGACGTCCGGGAAACCGAGAGGGACCGGACGTCCGTAGAGCACCGGACGTCCGAAGGCAAGGTATAGGAAAAGTGGCTTTTGAGCAAGTTTTTCACTAGATCCAATGATCCCCTCTTAATAGTGCGGGATCCCTATACTCAAGAACAAACCATAAATGAAGTCAATATCTTGTATCTCCATTCTTGAGTTATATGCTTTTTGTCCCTAGTCATGATCCATGCACACGGTCTTTGAGACATAATCTTGAGATATACTTGATAAACATGATTAGTCCCTAGCATATGTGTTGTCATCAACATCAAAATATGATTAAGGGCATGATTGCACTTTCAGTCTCCCCCTTTTTGGTAGTTGATGACAACTCATATGCATACTCATAATAGTAATCAAAAGTATTTGTTGTGGAGCTCAATAACAATAATCAAGAATGAGTAACGAGTGAGCTCCCCCTCAAAGTGATACCATAGATACTAAAAACATGACGAGGGCTCCCCTTCAAAATGATGCCCCCAATATAACCAAATCTCATACACACGATAATCAAGAGTTAAACTTCATATAGATTCATCACATATAGATTCACCAAATCTCAGACTCAACAAACTCATAACATAGGTTCAGTACAAGCTAAGACACAATCATAACAATAAGTTCAATTACATAATGAGCTAGAAGAACATGCATATAGAGCCTACTCCCCCTTGGAATCAAATATCCAAAAATAGAGAATAGGGGGGAAACATAAGAGCATCAGAGATCATCCTCATTATCATCATCATGAACACCACTGCGACTAGCCTCGTCGAAGAAATCAGCCCACTCAGGACCGGAGGGAAAACCAAAGTCAGAAGGGGGTGCTTCAGGAAGACGCTCATCGTCACTCACATCATACACTCCTTAGTCTCTCAGACGAGCCTTCAGAGCGTTCTTGGAAGTTACCATGCGAGTGACAACATCGTGGTGTTGGGAGCAATGGAAGGTGAACATCTTCATCATGGCAGAGTGAGCCTTCCCAAGAAAACGAGCAATGCGTCCAAAAGGTGCAGAACTGGAAGGAGGATGTGCAGCATGAGAAGGAACATTAGCAGCAATGCGACTAGCAGTAGCGGGAGGAGGAGGAACATGATCAGCGGCCATGTGAGCGGGAATGACCCATCGCTCATGTACATGAGTGCGTACAATGGGAAAGGGAGCTACGCTCTTGATAAAATCCTGAATAAAGGGTGCATGAGGAAAAGCCCTCTTGTGCTGGAAGCTAGCAAGGCGGATCTCATGCCATAGAAAGTGTGGAACATTGATCTTCCCTTTAGGAGATGTGAAGAGTGATACGTCTCCAACGTATCTATAATTTTTGATTGCTCCATGCTACTTTATCTATTGTTTTGGACTATAATGGGCTTTATTTTCCACTTTTATATTATTTTTGGGACTAACCTATTAACCGGAGGCCCAGCCCAGAATTGCTGTTTTTTGCCTATTTTAGTGTTTCGAAGAAACAGAATATCAAACGGAGTCCAAACGGAATGAAACCTTCGGAAACATGATCTTCCCACCGAATGTGATCCAGGAGACTTGGACCCTACTCCAAGGAGTACCAGAGGCGGTCACAACGGTGGGGGGCGCGCCCTCCCCCCTAGGCGCGCCCCCTACCTCGTGGGCCCCCTGACGCTCCACCGACATACTCCTTCCTCCTATATATACCTACGTACCCCCAACAGATCGGGGACAGAGCCAAAAACCTAATTCCACCGCCGTAACTTCCTGTATCCACGAGATCCCATCTTGGGGCCTGTTTCGGAGCTCCGCCGGAGGGGGCATCCACCACGAAGGGCTTCTACATCATCACCATAGCCCCTCCGATGAAGTGTGAGTAGTTTACTTCAGACCTTCGGGTCCATAGTTAGTAGCTAGATGGCTTCTTCTCTCTTTTTGGATCTCAATACAATGTTCTCCCCCTCTCTCGTGGAGATCTATTCGACGTAATCTTCTTTTTGCGGTGTGTTTGTTGAGACCGATGAATTGTGGATTTATGATCCAGCTTATCTATGGAAAATATTTGATTCTTCTCTGAATTCTTTTATGTATGATTAAGTTATCTTTGCAAGTCTCTTCGAATTATCCGTTTGGTTTGGCCAACTAGATTGGTAGTTCTTGCAATGGGAGAAGTGCTTAGCTTTGGGTTCAATCTTGCGGTGACCTTACCCAGTGACAGAAAGGGTTGCAAGGCACGTATTGTATTGTTGCCATCGAGGATAACAAGATGGGGTATTTATCATATTGCATGAATTTATTCCTCTACATCATGTCATCTTGCTTAAGGCGTTACTCTGTTTTTAACTTAATACTCTAGATGCATGCTGGATAGCGGTCGATGAGTGGAGTAATAGTAGTAGATGCAGAATCGTTTTGGTCTACTTGTCACGGACGTGATGCCTATATACATGATCATTGCCTGGATAACCTCATAACTATGCTCAATTCTGTCAATTGCTCAACAGTAATTTGTTCACCCACCGTAGAATACTTATGCTCTTGCGAGAAGCCACTAGTGAAATCTATGGCCCTCGGGTCTATTCTCAGCATATCAATCTCCGTCACTTTATTTACTTGCTTTTGCTTTTACTTTTTACTTTGCATCTTTATACCAAAAATACCAAAAATATTATCTCTATCAGATCTCACCCTCGTAAGTGACCGTGAAGGGATTGACAACCCCTAAGCGTTGGTTGCGAGTAGCTATCGTTTTGTGCAAGTACAAGGGACTTGCGCGTGGTCTCCTACTGGATTGATACCTTGGTTCTCAAAAACTGAGGGAAATACTTACGCTATTGTGCTGCATCATCCTCTCATCTTCGGGGAAATCCAAGGCAAGCTCGAGACGTAGCAAGAAGAATTTCTGGCACTGTTGTCGGGGAGGCTTACGCAAAAGTCAACATACCAAGTACCCATCACAATCCCTATCTCTCGCATTACATTATTTGCCTCTCGTTTTCCTCTCCCCTACTTCACCCTTGCCGTTTTATTCGCCCTCTCTTTCCCAATCTCATCCTCTCTTTCTCTTTTGCCTTTTCTCGTTTTCCTTTGCTTGTGTGTTGGATTACTTGTTGCCATGGCACAAGATAATACCAAATTGTGTGATTTCTCGAATACCAATAATAATGATTACCTTAGTACTCCGATTGCTCCTCTTAATAATGATGAGTCTTGTGAAATCAATACTGCTTTGCTGAAGCTTGTTATGAAAGATCAATTCGCCGGCCTTCCTAGTGAAGATGTCGCTACTCATCTAAACAATTTTGTTGATTTGTGTGATATGCAAAAGAAGAAAGATACGGATAACAATATTGTCAAATTGATGTTATTTCCGTTTTCACTTAAGAGATCGTGCCAAAATTTGGTTTTCATCTTTGCCTAAAAATAGTATTGATTCTTGGAACAAGTGCAAAGATGCTTTTATCTCTAAGTATTTTCCTCCCGCTAAGATTATCACTCTTAGGAACGATATCATGAATTTTAAACAACTTGATCATGAGCATGTCGCCCAATCTTGGGAAAGAATGAAATTAATGCTTCGCAATTGCCCTACTCATGGTTTGAATTTATGGATGATCATACAAAATTTTTATGCCAGATTGAATTTTGCTTCTAGAAATCTTTTAGATTCGGCCGCCGGAGGCACTTTTATGGAAATCACTTTAGGAGATGCTACTAAACTCCTAGATAATATTATGGTTAATTATTCTCAATGGCATAGTGAAAGATCTACTAATAAAAAAGTGCATGCTATAGAAGAGATCAATGTTTTGAGTGGAAAGATGGATGAACTTATGAATTTATTTGCTAAGAGTGTTTCTTCTGATCCCAATAATATGCCTTTATCTACCTTGATTGAGAATAATAATGAATCTATGGATGGGAATTTTGTTGGAAGGAATAGTTTTGGAAATAACGCGTATAGAGGGAATTTTAATCCTAGGCCTTATCCTAGTAATCCTTCTAATAATTATGGAAATTCCTACAACAACTCTTATGGAAATTTTAATAAGATGCCCTCTGAATTTGAGAGTAGTGTTAAAGAGTTTATGAATTCACAAAATAATTTTAATGCTTTGCTTGAACAAAAATTGCTTAAGGTTGATGATTTGGCTAGGAACGTTGATAGAATTTCTCTTGAAATTGATTATTTAAAGCTTAGTTCTATGACTCCTAAGCATGATATAAATGAGTCTCTCAAAGCTATGAGAATTTCCATTGATGAGTGCAAGGAAAGAACTGCTAGGATGCGTGCTTCCAAAGATGCCTTTATTAAAGCGTGTTCTTTCGGTTCCTACGAAAATCAAGATGAAGATCTAAAATTTATTGATGTGTCCCCTATTAAATCCTTGTTTTGCAATATGAATCTTGATGAATCTGAAGATTATCTTCCTTTACCTAGAAGGCGTTTTAAGAATTCGGAGTTTCTAGATCTTGATGATGAAATTGGTGAAAGTGAGATTGAAATAAATAAAAACCGTGATGTTGCTAAACCCACTATTTTGGATCTCAAGGAATTTAATTATGAAAATTGCTCTTTGATTGGTTGTATTTTCTTGTTGCAATCCGTGCTAGATTCTCCTCATGCTTATAGTCAAAATAAGGCCTTTATCGAACATATTGTTGATGCTTTGATGCAATCTTATGAAGAAAAACTTGAGTTGAAAGTTTCTATCCCTAGAAAACTCTATGATGAGTGGGAACCTACTACTAAAATTAAAATTAAAGATTTTGAGTTTTATGCTTTGTGTGATTTGGGTGCTAGTGTCTCTACTATCCCCAAAACTTTATGTGATTTGCTATATTTCTGTGATTTTGATGATTGCTCACTAAATTTGCATCTTGCGGATTCCACTATTAAAAAGCCTATGGGACGAATTAATGATGTTCTTATTGTTTCCAATAGGAATTACGTGTCCGTAGATTTTATAGTTCTTGATATAGATTGCAATCCTTCATGTCCTATTATTCTTGGTAGACCTTTCCTTAGAACGATTGGTGCATTTATTGATATGAAGGAAGGGAATATTAGATTCCAATTTACCTTAAAGAAGGGTATGGAGCACTTCCCTAGAAAGAAAATAAAATTACCATATGAATCTATCATGAGAGCCACTTATGGATTGCCTACCAAAGATGGCAATACCTAGATCTATCCTTGCTTATATGCCTAGCTAGGGGGTTAAACGATAGCGCTTGTTGGGAGGCAACCCAATTTTATTTTGTGTTCTTTGTTTTTGTTCCTGTTTAGTGCTAAATTTTGTTTCTACTTTCTGTTTAGATGTGGTTTTATGTTTTAATTAGTGTTTGTGCCAAGTAGAACCTATAGGATAAGCTATGATGATAGTTGATTTGATTCTGCTGAAAAACAGAAACTTTGCGCTCACGAGAAAAAATTCAATAAATCACAGGAACGAGATTTTGCATTGATTATTTTTTCTTCTGATCAATAAAATTTTTTTCCAGTACGTCCTATTTTGGTAGAATTTTTAGAGTTTCAGAAGTTTGCGTTAGTTACATATTGCTACAGACTGTTCTGTTTTTGACAGATTCTGTTTTTCGTGTGTTGTTTGCTTATTTTGATGAATCTATGGTTAGTAAAATAGTTTACAATCCATAAAAAAGTTGGAATACAGTAGGTTTAACACCATTATAAATAAATAATGAGTTCATTACAGTACCTTAAAGTAGTCTTTTGTTTTTTTTCTCTAACGGAGCTCACGAAATTTCTATTGAGTTTTGTGTTGTGAAGTTTTCATGTTCTGGGTGAATTGTTTTGATGGATTATGGAACAAGGAGTGGCAAGAGCCTAAGCTTGGGGATGCCCATGGCACCCCCAAGATAATCCAAGGACACCAAAAATTCAAAGCTTGGGTATGCCCCGGAAGGCATCCCCTCTTTCGTCCACTTCCATCGGTAATTTACTTGGAGCTATATTTTTATTCACCAACATGATATGTGTTTTGCTTGGAGCGTCTTGTATTATTTGAGTCTTTGCTTGTTAGTTTACCACAATTATTCTTACTGTACACACCTTTTTGAGAGAGCCATACATGCATTGGAATTTGTTAGAATACTCTATGTGCTTCACTTATATCTTTTGAGCTTGATAGTTTTGCTCAATGTGCTTCACTTATATTTTTTGAGCGTGATAATTTTTTGCTCTAGTACTTCACTTAGATCTTTTAGAGCACGGTGGTGGATTTGTTTTAAAGAAACTTTATCTCTCATGCTTCACTTAGATTATTTTGAGAGTCGTTAATAGCATGGTAATTTGCATAATGTTAATATACTTGGTGTTCAAGATATGTGAAACTTTCTTTTGAGTGCGTTGAATACTAAGATAAGTTTGATGCTTGATAATTGTTTTGAGATATGGAGGTAATAATATCAAAGTCATGCTAGTTGAGTAGTTGTGAATTTGAGAAATACTTGTGTTGAAGTTTGTAAGTCCCGTAGCATGCACGTATGGTTAAAGTTGTGTAACAAATTTGAAGCATGAAGTGTACCTGGCTTGTGCATCCTTATGAGTGGCGGTCGGGGACAAGCCATGGTCTTTTCCTACCAATCTATCCCCCTGGGAGCATGCGCGTAGTACTTGATTTTTGATGACTTCAAAATTTTTGCAATAAGTATATGAGTTCTTTTGACTAATGTTGAGTCCATGGATTATACGCACTTTTACCTTTCCGCCATTGCTAGCCTCTTCGGTACCGTGCATTGCCCTTTCTCACATTGAGAGTTGGCGCAAACTTCGCCGGTGCATCCAAACTCCGTGATACGATACGCTCTATCACACATATACCTCCCTATATCTTCCTCAAAATAGCCACCATACCTACCTATTATGGCATTTCCATAGCCATTCCGAGATATATTGCCATGCAACTTTCCACCGTTCCGTTCATCATTATTATGACATACATTACTTTTGTCATATTGCCATTGCATGATCATGTAGTTGACATCGTATTTGTGGCAAATCCACCATGCATTATTTTTCATACATGTCACTCTTGATTCATTGCACCATCCCGGTACACCGCCGAAGGCATTCATATAGAGTCATACCTTGTTCTAGTTTCGAGTTGTAATCCTCATGTTGTAATCAATAGAAGTGTGATGATCATCATTGAATTGCCCAAATAAATAAATAAATAAAAAGGCCAAAAAAAGAAAATAAAAGGGCAATGCTACTATCTCTTTTTCCACACTTGTGCTTCAAAGTAGCACCATGTTCTTCATGTAGTGAGTCTCATATTTTGTGCTTCAAAGTAGCACCTCGTTCTTGATGTAGTGAGTCTCATATATTGTGTTTCAAAGTAGCACCATGTTTTTCATATAGTGAGTCTCATAAGTTGTCTTTTTCATACTAGTGGAAATTTTCATTATAGAACTTGGCTTGTATATTCCTACGATGGGCTTCCTCAAATGCCCTAGGTCTTCATGAGCAAGCAAGTTGGATGCACACCCACTAGTTTTCTTTTGTTGAGCATTCATAGCTCTAGTGCATCCGTTGCATGGCAATCCCTACTCCTCATGTTGACATCAATTGATGGGCATCTCCATAGCCCGTTGATTATCCTCGTCAATGTGAGACTTTCTCCTTTTTTGTCTTCTCCACACAATCCCCATCATCATATTCTATTCCACCCATAGTGCTATATCCATGGCTCACGCTCATGTATTGCGTGAAGGTTGAAAAAGTTTGAGATTATTTAAGTATGAAACAATTGCTTGGCTTTTCATCGGGGGTATAGAAGTTGGGAACATCTTTGTGTGACGAAAATGAAGCATAGCCTAACTATATGATTTTGTAGGGATGAACTTTCTTTGGCCATGTTATTTTGAGATAACATAATTATTTTGATTAGTCTGCTTGAAGCATTATTATTTTTATGTCAATATGAACTTTTGGTTTGAATCTTTCGGATCTGAATATTCATATCACAATTAAGAAGATTTACATTGAAATTATGCCAAAGTATCACTCCGCATCAAAAAGTCTCTTTTTATCATTTACCTACTCGAGGACGAGCAGGAATTAAGCTTGGGGATGCCTGATACATCTCCAACTTATCTATAATTTTTGATTGCTCCATGCTACTTTATCTATTGTTTTGGACTATAATGGGCTTTATTTTCCACTTTTATATTATTTTCGGGACTAACCTATTAACCGGAGGCCCAGCCCAGAATTGCTGTTTTTTTGCCTATTTCAGTGTTTCGAAGAAACGGAATATCAAACGGAGTCCAAACGGAATGAAACCTTCGGAAACGTGATCTTCTCACCGAACGTGATCCAGGAGACTTGGACCCTACTCCAAGGAGTACCAGAGGCGGTCACGAGGGTGGGGGGCACGCCCTCCCCCCTGGGCGCACCCCCCTACCTCGTGGTCCCCCTGACGCTCCACCAACGTACTCCTTCCTCCTATATATACCTACGTACCCCCAACAGATCGGGGACAGAGCCAAAAACCTAATTCGACCCCCGTAACTTCCTGTATCCACGAGATCCCATCTTGGGGCCTGTTCCGGAGCTCCGCCGGAGGGGGCATCCACCATGGAGGGCTTCTACATCATCACCATAGCCCCTCCAATGAAGTGTGAGTAGTTTACTTCAGACCTTCGGATCCATAGTTAGGATCTAGATGGCTTCTTCTCTCTTTTTGGATCTCAATACAATGTTCTCCCCCTCTCTCGTGGAGATCTATTCGATGTAATCTTCTTTTTGCAGTGTGTTTGTTGAGACCGATGAATTGTGGGTTTATGATCCAGCTTATCTATGGAAAATATTTGATTCTTCTCTAAATTCTTTTATGTATGATTAAGTTATCTTTGCAAGTCTCTTCGAATTATCCGTTTGGTTTGGCCAACTAGATTGGTAGTTCTTGCAATGGGAGAAGTGCTTAGCTTTGGGTTCAATCTTGCGGTGACCTTACCCAGTGACAGAAAGGGTTGCAAGGCACGTATTATATTGTTGTCATCGAGGATAACAAGATGGGGTATTTATCATATTGCATGAATTTATTCCTCTACATCATGTCATCTTGCTTAAGGCGTTACTATGTTTTTAACTTAATACTCTAGATGCATGTTGGATAGCGGTTGATGAGTGAAGTAATAGTAGTAGATGCAGAATCGTTTTGGTCTACTTGTCACGGACGTGATGCCTATATACATGATCATTGCCTGGATAACCTCATAACTATGCTCAATTCTGTCAATTGCTCAACAGTAATTTGTTCACCCACCGTAGAATACTTATGCTCTTGAGAGAAGCCACTAGTGAAACCTATGGCCCCCGGGTCTATTCTCATCATATCAATCTCCATCACTTCATTTACTTGCTTTTGCTTTTACTTTTTACTTTGCATCTTTATACCACAAATACCAAAAATATTATCTCTATCAGATCTCACCCTCCTAAGTGACTGTGAAGGGATTGACAACCCCTAAGCGTTGGTTGCGAGTAGCTATCGTTTTGTGCAGGTACGAGGGACTTGCGTGTGGTCTCCTACTGGATTGATACCTTGGTTCTCAAAAACTGAGGGAAATACTTACGCTACTGTGCTGCATCATCCTCTCCTCTTCGGGGAAATCCAACGCAAGCTCGAGACGTAGCAAAGAGGCGATGCATGAGATCAATGCAATAGCTGCTGCAGGAGCCCTTGTCACCCATCTTGGGATAGATGGTGCGGATGATACACTGATAAATGATGTTGAATGGAAAGCGCCAAATGGAGACTTGGTTTAGACCCTTTTGTTTTTCAGTGTCAGACAAAGTTGGTATAGGTCTAATAAGATCTGCACAGACCGCAATGCCCTTGGGCCTATGGTTGGGGTCATCCTTGTGGATTTTGAACCCAGTGTCGGGAAATCCAAGGGCAGTGACAAACTGAGCATAAGATGCTGTGAGTGTAGTGTCAGAGGTCATCCATGTGACAGTGTTATCAGGAGCAAAGTAACATGTGGCATAGAATTGATGAATGGCAGCGTGGTTAAAATCATGTTGAAATGCGAATGGAGCAGCTAGATTGGACGACTCAATGAGCTCAATGGCTCCCGAATATTTCTCCGGATGAGTGCGAATATGCTCAAGATCAATGCAGACATGGAGTGACAAGCCTTTAGGGATGACAATCGTGGTGAAGATGTCGGCTTGGACATTTGTGCGAAAGCGACTATCTTGAGAATCCCTAACAACAGTAAATTGATCTACATCGCGATCCAATTTAATATATGAAGCTTTGGGGAACTTGTTGAAACGCTTAACATGACGGCCGAGTGGCAATGGAGGCTCAATTGAGATGTGACAAGCATCACCGTGGGGTTGCACCGGAGGAGGAGGAGGGTGAAAGGTTGGACGATGAGTGCCCGGCTTGGGTGCAGTGATGCGAACACCAACAAACGGGGCCGGTTCCACCTCCTCAAGCTCATCCTCAAAGTCCGACCCCTCCGAGGAGGAATCGCTAGACGAGCTGGGAGGACAAGTGACACGTTTCCGAGGGCGAGCCTGCTCCTGGGAGTCATCGAAGCCACCACGACGAGATGGACGAGCCGGACCTCCGGCGACTTGCTTGCGAGCTGAGTGCTTGGTCTGAGGCATCATGACCTAGGGGAGAAAGAAGACACAAATCAACACCCCTCCATAGATCAAGGGTAGATGCATGAGGGGGGAAGGTTATGCCCTACCTTGAAGGGAGGAACACGGAGGAAATGGGCGACCGGACCAAAGACAAGCAACCGGAGAGAGCGAGAGGCTGACGGGCTTGAGCGGAGCCAAGCAGGACAGCAGATCTGCGGCAGAGAGGAGCCCCGGCGAGGGGCACGGCGGCGTGCGGCCGCGGCGAGTGGCCACACGGCAGGAGCGGCGGCGGCAGCGGTGGGGAAATAGTGGAGAGGAGATGAGGAATAGTTGGGAAACCCTACCGCGCACTATATATAGTGGCCGGTGAAGACGACCGGACGACCGGAGTCGAATAGGCGTCCGGACGACCGGGGTGGTACGGACTACCGCAGTCAGGGCCAGAAAAAATATGGAAGATGACAAAGATGATTTTACGGACGACTGGCGGCCTCGGACGTCCGGCCAAATTGTACCAGAAAGTTTATTACGGACGTCCGGAGTCTTATGGACATCCGATGTTTCGGCGTCTAGGCCAACTAAGGGAACCAAAGAGGATTTGACGGACGTCCCGATAGGCCGGACGACCGGGCGATGGTAATCAGAGAAGAATTTACAGATGTCTGGATTCCTACGGACGACCGGCATTGAAGAACCACACGGACGTCCGGAACCTACGGACGTCCGACGCCAGAATTTTGAGAGGAGGCAAGGTGTAAGTGTATGTATTGTTGATCATGATGAGTAGAAGACAATTATCGTCCACAGTAAAAATTTATTTATTTAGTAACTAATACCCTACCCCAATCAATAATAGCCATATACTACAAGTGGTGGCTAATGCCACCATGTATGAGTAGACATGACATGACACGGAAAGATTTGAACTATTAGTGCATCGTCACTACTCCATCATGTTAAAGCACCATAGTTCTAGAACCATGGTCACTTTGAGAGTGTTGTTTATTTTTATGCATTAAGTAGGGTGAGAATATTCATGAATTGAATGCATCCCCCTAAATATATGCCTACATCATGACAAGACATTAGATTCATGCATGAATGGGTACTAGATTTCACATAATATTGTCAAGCTCCAAGATACCAAGTTCACGCCTAAGTCGACAAAACCTTGCTTCATCTAAAGGTTTGGTGAAGATATCTGCTAGTCGAAAATCTATGCCAATGTGATCAATGTGAATATCACCCTTTTCAACATGATCTCTCAAGAAATGATACCTAATATCAATGTGTTTGGTGCGGAGATGATCTTTGGGGTTCTCAGCAATATTGATGGCACTTTCATTATCACACAGAAGAGGCACATTTCTATAGGTGATACCATAATCCTTCAAAGTTTGCCTCATCCATAACAACTGAGTTGCAGAACTAGCGGCAGCAATATATTCAGCTTCTGCGGTAGAGAGAGCAGTACAATTTTGTTTCTTCGAGGACCAACTTACCAAGGATCGTCCAAGAAACTTACATGCACCGGATGTGGACTTACGATCCACTTTGTCTCCAGCCCAATATGCATTCGTGTACCCAATGAGATGAAACTTAGCATCCTTGGGGTACCAGAGTCCCAACTTTGGGGTGTGAACAAGGTATCTAAGAATATGCTTAACCGCCTTATGATGACTTTCCATAGGGAAAGCTTGAAATCTAGCACACATGCATACACTGAACATGATGTCTGGTCTAGATGCACAAAGATAAATCAATGAACCAATCATAGAGCGGTAAGTAGATGGGTCGAAAGGAGTACCATTTGTGTCTTCGGTGAGAGCAATTTTGGTTGGCATGGGTGTCTTGCATGGACTAGCATCAGACATACCAAACTTTTCTAGAATATCCTTGAGGTACTTTGCTTGAGATAAGAAAATTCCTTCTTGAAATTGTTGAATTTGAAATCCGAGAAGGAACTTCAAATCCGTATTGAGTGACATTTCAAAATTCTTGGTCATTGAAGCCGCAAACTTCTTGCACAAATGAATGTTAGGAGAACCAAAAACGATGGCATCTACATAGATTTGGCATAGGATCAAATCACCCTTGTCCCTCTTAGCTAGTAAAAAGAGTGGGATCGGTCACCCCTCTCAGAAAACCATCATCGAGTAAAAACTTCTTCAAATGATCATACCAAGCACGAGGTGCTTGTTTGAGGCCATACAAAGCCTTATGAAGTTTATACACATAGTCTTTGTGAAAGGGATCAACGAACCCGGGTGGTTGTGACACATATACTTCTTCTTGTAGAGGACCGTTAAGGAAAGCACTCTTCACATCCATTTGATGTAATGTAAAACCATTGAAAGCGGCATAAGCAAGTAAGATACGAATGGATTCAAGACGGGCAACGGGGGCAATGGTCTCACAAAGTCCAAACCTTCAACTTGTGAGTACCCTTGTGCCACTAACCTTGTCTTGTTGCGGATGATTACACCATTTTCATCTTGCTTGTTCTTGAAAATCCATTTTGTTCCAATGACATTGTGCTCGGTAGATGGCCTCTTGACTAATGACCACACTTGGTTGCGTTCAAAACTGTTCAACTCTTCTTGCATAGCAACTTGCCAATTGTTGTCCATCAATGCATCTTGTACCTTGAGGGGCTCAATACTAGACATAAACGAGAAGTGAGCACAAAAGTTTGTCAAATGTTTACGAGTGACTCTACCTTCTGAGATGCCGGTGAGGATTTTGTCAACATCAACACGACCGGCCACTCGAGGCATGATGGAGGTAAGGGTTTCACGAGGTTCAACTTCATGTCCATCATCCACATCTTCAACATATGGATCATTAACGTGTGGAGGAAGATCTTCTTGTTCATATTGCATTTGTTGAGGTTCGTCATCAATGATTGGACTTTCTTGTTCTTGCACTTGATGATGATCTTGTTCTTGATGATTATCATTAAGAGGAATGAGGGAGTTCCGGACTAGGGGGTGTCCGGATAGCCGAACTACCATCATCGGCCGGACTCCAAGACTATGAAGATACAAGATTGAAGACTTTGTCCCGTGTCCGGATGGGACTTTCCTTGGCGTGGAAGGCAAGCTTGGCGATACGGATATGTAGATCTCCTACCATTGTAACCGACTCTGTGTAACCCTAGCCCTCTCCGGTGTCTATATAAACTGGATGGCTTTAGTCCATAGGACGAACAACAATCATACCATAGGCTAGCTTCTAGGGTTTAGCCTCCTTGATCTCGTGGTAGATCTACTCTTGTAACCCACATCATCAATATTAATCAAGAAGGATGTAGGGTTTTACCTCCATCAAGAGGGCCCGAACCTGGGTAAAAACATCGTGTCCCTCATCTCCTGTTACCATCCGCCTAGACGCACAGTTCGGGACCCCCTACCCGAGATCCGCCGGTTTTGACACCGACATTGGTGCTTTCATTGAGAGTTCCTCTGTGTCGTCACCGATAGGCTCGATGGCTTCTTCGATCATCAATGACGATGCACTCCAGGGTGAGACCTTCCTCCCCGGACAGATCTTCGTATTCGGCGGCTTCGCACTGCGGGCCAATTCGCTTGGCCAGCTGGAGCAGATCGAAGGCTACGCCCCTGGCCGTCAGGTCAGATTTGGAAGTTTGAACTTCATGGCTGACATCCGCGAGGACTTGATCCTCGACGGATTCAAGCCACAGCCGAGCGTGCCGTACTATCACGATGGTCATGATTTAGCTCTGCAGCCGGACAGTACCCTAGAGGCCGCACTCGAACCCACTCCGATCTTCGACTCGGAGCTGGCTGCGCAGACCAAGGATGGATGGCTAGACACCGCCTCGGGGGCTGCAACCTCTATGGCGATAGAGCCGAACACCTATCTTCTCCCCCATGAAGCTCATGACTCCGAGGTGCCGGACTCCTTGCCGGACTCCGGACCTCCCGCGCCCCCTCCAGTCGAATCCGATTGGGCGCCGATCATGGAGTTCACCGCGGCGGACATCTTTGAGTGCTCACCTTTTGGCGACATCTTGAGTTTGCTAAAGTACCTCTCATTATCAGGGGAGGCCTGGCCGGACTGCGGCCAGGACGGTTGGGATGCGGACGACGAAGAAATTCAGAGCCCACCCACCACCCACTTGGTAGCCACTGTCGACGATCTAACCGACATGCTAGATTATGACTCTGAGGACATCGACGGTATGGACGACGATGCTGGAGACGACCAAGAACCAACGCCCATCGGGCACTGGAAAGCCACCTCTTCATACGACATATACATGGTGGATATCCCAAAGGATGGGAGCGGCGAAGGAATAGCGGAGGATGACCCCTCCAAGAAACAGCCCAAGCGCCGGCGTCAGTGGTGCCGCTCTAAATCCCGCCATAGCAAGAATGAGGATTCCGGCACCAGAGACAATAATACACTGGATAGCGCCGAAGACAACCCACTCCAGCAAGATCAGCACAGGAGGAGGGGGATGCCAGCCCTCATGAGAGAGCGGCCGAAGAAGAGGTAGAGGACTATATGCCTCCCTCCGAAGACGAGGCAAGCCTCGACGACGACGAATTCGTCGTGCCTGAGGATCCCGTCGAACAAGAGCGTTTCAAACGCAGGCTTATGGCCACGGCAAACAGCCTCGAGAAAAAGCAGCAGTAGCTTAGAGCTTATCAAGATTTGCTAGCCGACAGATGGACCGAAGTCCTCGCGGCCGAAGAGCATGAACTCGAACGCCCCTCCAAAAGCTACCCCAAACATAAGTTGCTCCCCCGATTAGAGGTGGAGGCATATGATCCCGCTTCACCAGGAGACAATACGGCTGATCGACCACCCCGTGGTCGCGACAGAGAGTCCTCAAGGCCCTTCACTAGACCCGTACCCCGGCATCGCTCGAAAAGCACCAGGCCACAGGGGAACACTCCGGACCTGCGAGACATATTGGAGGATAAGGCAAGACAATCAAGATCGATCTATGGATCATGTGGGCGCCCCACGATACGTGACGATCACCGTCACCCCGGACACAGTAAGTCCGGCCGGGCCAAACACAACAGACAAAGCTCTTTTGAGCTCCGTCGCGATATCGCTCAGTACAGAGGCGCCGCACACCCACTGTGCTTCACAGATGAGGTAATGGATCATCAAATCCCAAAAGGGTTTAAACCCGTCAATATTGAATCTTATGATGGTACAACAGACCCCGCGGTCTGGATCGAGGACTATCTCCTCCACATCCACATGGCCCGCGGAGACGATCTCCACGCCATCAAATATCTCCCACTCAAACTTAAAGGACCAGCCCGGCACTGGCTTAACAGCTTGCCAGCAGAGTCAATCGGGAGTTGGGAGGACCTGGAAGCCGCATTCCTCGATAACTTCCAAGGCACGTACGTGCGACCACCAGATGCAGATGACCTAAGCCACATAATTCAGCAGCCAGACGAATCGGCCAGACAATTCTGGACACGGTTCTTAACCAAGAAAAACCAAATCGTCGACTGTCCGGATGCCGAGGCCCTCGCGGCCTTCAAGCATAACATCTGCGATGAGTGGCTTGCCCGGCACCTGGGACAGGAAACGCCGAAATCCATGGCAGCCCTTACATCACTCATGACCCGCTTTTGTGCGGGTGAGGACAGCTGGCTAGCACGCAACAACAACCTCAACAAAAATTCTGGCAGTCCGGATATCAAGGACCGTAGTGGCAGGTCGCGTCGCAACAAAAACAAACGCCCCATTAACGGCGATAACAGTGAGGATATGGCAGTCAATGCCGGATTCAGAGGCTCTAAACCCGGTCAACAGAAAAAGCCATTCAAAAGAACAACTCAGGGTCCGTCCAATTTGGACCGAATTCTCGACCGCTTGTGCCAGATACATGGCACCCCTGAAAAGCCAGCTAACCACACCAATAGGGACTGTTGGGTGTTCAAGCAGGCAGGCAAGTTAATTGCCGAAAACAGCGACAAGGGGCTACATAGCGATGACGAGGAAGAGACCCGACCGCCGAACAATAGAGGACAGAAGGGTTTCCCTCCATAGGTGCGGACGGTGAACATGATATATGCCACGCACATACCCAAAAGGGAGCGGAAGCGTGCACTCAGGGATGTATACGCGATGGAGCCAGTTGCCCCGAAGTTCAATCCATGGTCCTCTTGCCCGATCACCTTTGACCGAAGGGACCACCCCACCAGCATTCGCCATGGCGGGTTCGCCGCATTGGTTCTAGACCCAATCGTCGATGGATTTCATCTCACCAGAGTCCTGATGGACGGCGGCAGCAGCCTACACCTGCTTTATCAGGACACGGTGCGCAAAATGGGCATAGACCCCTCAAGGATTAAACCCACCAAGACGACCTTTAAAGGCATCATACCAGGTGTAGAAGCCAATTGTACAGGCTCAGTTACACTAGAAGTGGTCTTCGGATCCCCGGATAACTTCCGAAGCGAGGAGTTAATCTTCGACATAGTCCCGTTCCGCAGTGGCTATCATGCCTTGCTCGGACGTACCGCGTTCGCAAAGTTCAACGCGGTGCCGCACTATGCATACCTCAAGCTCAAGATGCCAGGCCCTAGAGGAGTCATCACGGTCAACGGAAACACTGAACGCTCCCTCCGAACGGAGGAACATACAGCGGCTCTTGCGGCAGAAGTACAAAGCATCCTTTTAAGGCAATTCTCGAGTTCGGCTGCCAAGCGGCCGGACACAGCTAAGCGTGCCCGGAGTAACCTACAACACGACCACCTGGCACGTTCCGAGCACGCGTAGCAGTGCGGCCCCAACCCCAGCCCCTGTAAAACATTAAGATAGACCCTTCGCGTACTCCATTATGCTATGAAGATACCATGGGCATGGGGCAAGGGGCTCGACCATGATAAGCCCAAACTGCGGCTCAACCGCACCAGGGGCTCTTAAGTGTGTCGTTTCTTTTTCTTTTCCTTTTATTTTTTACCTACAGGACTCCGTTCGTCAGAGGCCCTGTCCGGCAGCAGACATGCCGAACCCACGATACAACAGCCAGGGAAGGAGAAAGGCTACATTGAAAATCCAGGTGGTCTCCATTATGAGCATTAAATCTGTTTTATGCATTATTTCGTAGCCTACCCTTGGAGGGGGACATGTTAAACAGTCCCATCCCTTGCTTACCGCACCACTTGTATCGTCCTGCACTTACAGCAGTTTTTATTTGAATAAAGCAATGCAACACATTTTTGCTTCCAATTGCATTTCTTTCTTACACATATGTTCATCTATGACATGTTGCATCCGCACGTTTTGGTACGGCTAAATACACCAGGGCTTATGTTTCCCGTGTTATGGTGTGATAAGTCCGAACACTTTCACAAGTGCGGCACCCCAAACTTATAGCATTATATGCATCGGCTCCGAATCATGTTCTTGGGTCAGCACTGTGATTGCGCCCTAGTTGAGCTGGGTTAACACCTCAGTGGAGAAAGGTAAAACTGACTGTCATGATGAGGCGAGAGCTGGTCGCTGTTCGAGAGGTTCTTTGCGAGTCCCTAAAGACTGATGCCGCTTCGAGCGAGGAGCCGGATTCTGTCCGGCCAAGGCGTGGATAGCGCCCCAAATCCGGCCTTCCGAATACTAGGGGCTTCGCCGAAATTTAAAATTATAGAATTCTATGGCTAAGTGAGAGTGTTCAAGCATTATAAGTCCGGTTGCCTTGTTCGTTGTGTTGAGCGCCTCCCTCGATGGACCCAAATATGGGAACAAGAGTGCCCAAATTTATCCCGAACACCCCAGCACTCGTGGCATGGGGGCTGAAGCCGACGACTTGCCATCTCTCAGATTTGATAAACAGCCGCACAGAAGGTAATATTTTAAATTAACAAGTGTTGCTTCGCGCATATGAACTTAGTTTTCAGCGCACAGGATAACAAAACGCGAGTCTACTCAAAAACTTCTTCTTTGGAGCACTCACCCGCAATAATGCGGGCGCCCTTCAGCACACTCCTATAACACATCTTGGGCGTGCGATGCTCCTTGCCCTCGGGTGGGAGGTCCGTCACAAGCTTCTGGGCATCCATCTTGCCCCAGTGCACCTTTCCGCGGGCAAGGGCCCGACGCGCACCCTCGATACAGGCGGAGTGCTTGATAACTTCAACCCACGGGCACGCGTCCACCAGCCGCCGCACCAGGCCGAAGTAGCTCCCAGGCATAGCCTCCTTAGGCCACAGCCGAACTATGAGGCCCTTCATGGCCTGTTCGGCCGCCTTGTGGAGCTCGACCAGCTGCTTCAGCTGGTCGCTAAGGGGCACCGGATGTCCGGCCTCAGCATACTGAGACCAGAAGACCTTCTCCGTTGAGCTCCCCTCCTCGGCCCGGTAGAATGCAGCAGCATCGGACACGCTGCGGGGAAGATCTGCGAACGCTCCTGGAGAGCTCCGAATTCGGGTAAGCGACAGGTAATTAACACTCACATGCTTACTTTGCATGAAAAATGCCTTACCCGCTGCTATTTTCTTCACCGCCTCTATCTCCTGGAGGGCCTTGTAGGCTTCGACCTTAGTGGCTTTGGCACTCTCAAGAGCCGTTGCAAGCTCAAACTCTCGAGTCTTCGAGTCACGCTCCAGGCTCTCATGTTTCCTCACGAGATCCTAGAGCTCTTGATGTACCTCCGCCACCCGCGCCTCCTGTTTCTCTCGCTCGGTGCGCTCCGCAGCCGCATTGCGTTCGGCCGCGGCCACAGCCTCCTTCAGGGTCGCCACCTCGTTAGTGGCCCCTGCAATACCCCAGTTATCCTTGTCATTTTTCTTGCAACCAAATCCTTTTCTGTAAGGTACAATTTTCATAAGGTATTACTCACCTTCTTTTTCCTCGAGCTGCTTCTTGGCATGGCCGAGCTCGTTCTTGGACCGCTTGAGGTTTTCCTTCAAAGTATTGACCTCCGCGGTCAGTGCGGCAGAGGTCAGCAGCACAGCCTGCAATCCCATATTGACATATTTTCATGACTCCTGTGTTTATCTTTCTAAAGATCCTCAGTCCGGCTTTTCTTTCCGAACACCGAACCGAGCATCAGGGGCTACTGTCTATGCGGTACCATTTTACATATATTGAAATTCTTACCTCAAAGCCTGTTAGAAGGCTGCTGCAGGCTTCGGTCAGCCCGCTCTTGGCGAGCTGAACCTTCTGAATCACTGCACTCATAACAGTGCGGTGTTCCTCTTCGATGGAGGCGCCGTTGAGCGCCTCCAGCAAATTATCCGGCACCTCCGGTTGGACGGAGGCAGCCGGCGTCGCGGTCTTGCCCTTCTTACGAAGGGGTCGCCCGCCGGACTCCGGAGCCACTATGGGTTCCGTGGCTGAGTCCGGTGCAAAGTCCGGGAGGTTGTCATGTGACACCTCCGGGGCCCTCTCCTCCTGGTGGGTCCCTTCCTGGGATCCCACCTCGGCATCGTCCACATCACGGGGGGTGGAGGCAGTCGGAAGAGAATCCATATCCGACGCCCCTAAGGACCCGCTCGACAAAGTGGGGAGATCATCCTTAGGCGGACTGCAGGGTTGTATGCGGCATTAGAAAGACATAATGTGGCGGAAAACGAAAACCTTGAAGTTATTCGGGAGTCGGGATACTTACGATCTCGCCAGAGGCTTGGCCCTTGGAGGCCAGTCCTCGTCGTCGTCACTAGCGTTGGCGGAACAGTCCGGGGGAAGAGTTTTTCCCCTCTTGGACCCTTCGGCCTCCCTTGTTTGGGAGGCCTTCCTTTTCTTCCCTCCCCCCGCTGGGGGAGAGGCTTTCTTCTTCTCCTCCTCGCCTTGGTGGGAGGAGTCGGCCTCGGATTCATTGTCCGATAGCACCTGAAAACGGGAACTCTTCCGAGTCCCCGTGGCCTTCTTCTTGGCCTTCTTCTCCGGCACCACGTGGGGTGCCGGAGCCAGCAGCCCCGTTAGGCGGGCGTCAGCTGGGTCCTCTGGCAATGGGGTCGGACAGATAGCCTGTGCGGCCTTCTTCAGCCAGTCCTGTCAAAGGAAAGGGAGTTTAGATCCCGCATAGAGTCAAACTATGAATAACAAGCGTCCCGTAAAGGACAATATCACTTACCTCGTCAGCTGGACGCTGCGAGCTGAATCCGTGATCTTCGGTAGCGGATGCGGGAGCCTCGGCGCCCTTGAACAGCACCTTCCAGACCTCTTCGTACGTAGTGTCGAAGAGCCCATTCAAAGTATGGTGCTGCGCCAGATCGAACTCCCACATATTGAAGCCCCGTCGTTGGCACGGGAGAATCTGGCGGATGAGCATGACCTGAACTTTGTTGACAAGCTTGAGCTTCTTGTCCACCAGCTTTTGGACGCAGGCTTGGAGTCCGGTCAGCTCCTCCGAATCGCCCCAAATCCGGCCGCTCTCTTTCCAGGAGGTGAGCCGTGTGGGGATGCCGAATCTGAATTTGGGGGCCGTTGCCCATTCGGGATCACGCGGCTCGGTGATGTAGAACCACCCCGATTGCCACCCCTTGATGGTTTCCACAAAGGTGCCCTCCAGCCACGTAACGTGGGACATCCTGCCCACCATGGCGCCTCCGCACTCCGCTTGGCTGCCCTTCACAACCTTCGGCTTGACACTGAAGGTCTTGAGCCACAAGTCGAAGTGGGGCTGGATGCAGAGGAAGGCCTTGCACACGACGATAAACGCCGAGATGTTGAGAATAAAATTTGGGGCCAGATCATGGAAATCTAGAACGTAGTAGAACATGAGCCCCCGGACAAAGGGATGAAGTGGGAAGCCCAGTCCGCGGAGGAAATGGGGAAGGAATACTACCCTCTCATGGGGCCTGGGGGTGGGGATGAGCTCTCCCTTGTCGGGAAGCCGATGCGCGATGTCGCTGGACAAGTATCCGGCGCTGTGCAGCTTCTGGATATGCCCCTCCGTGACGGAGGAGGCCATCCATTTGCCTCCCGCTTTGGACATATTTGGAGAAGGTTGAGGTGAGAGGTGCGGGCTTGGGTGCTAGAGCTCGAGTTCGCAGAGATGGATAAGCCAAGGAGGAAGAAGGCGCAGGTAAAAAGGTTGGATCTTTATCCCCTTATATGGGCGGACAGAAACACGCGTCCCCACCGGCCTGGTAAAACTCGCTTATTTCCCAAGCGTCACAATCAATGGCGCGGTTGGGTTACCCACGTCCGTATTGATGGGAATCCCGGAATAAGGGGAACACTATCTCTGCTTCAACAAGACGTGCCAAGGAAACCGCCTCGCTAAACGCACTGAGGTGGAACAATAAAAACAATTCGAGTAAAGGCTTGGAAGTGGTGTGACGTCACGTCGCAGAATACGTCAGCAGATTATAATATTATTCTCTCTAAGGTGGTATGTGGAATTTATTTTTGCAGAGCCGGACACTATCCTGGTGTTCACAATCTTCTATAAATTATTCGGAGGAGGAACCCGTCTTGCAATGCCGAAGACAATATGCGCGCCGTACTCGTCGCCATTGAAGCCTGGTTCAGGGGCTACTGAGGGAGTCCCAGACTAGGGGGTGTCCGGATAGCCGAACTACCATCATCGGCCGGACTCCAAGACTATGAAGATACAAGATTGAAGACTTCATCCCGTGTCCGGATGGGACTTTCCTTGGCGTGGAAGGCAAGCTTGGCGATACGGATATGTAGATCTCCTACGATTGTAACCGACTCTGTGTAACCCTAGCCCTCTCCGGTGTCTACATAAACCGGATGGCTTTAGTCCATAGGACGAACAACAATCATACCATAGGCTAGCTTCTAGGGTTTAGCCTCCTTGATCTCGTGGTAGATCTACTCTTGTAACCCACATCATCAATATTAATCTCCATCAAGGGGGCCCGAACCTGGGTAAAAACATCGTGTCCCTCGTCTCCTGTTACCATCCGCCTAGACGCACAGTTCGGGACCCCCTACCCGAGATCCGCCGGTTTTGACACCGACAAGGAACTTGATCATCCTCTACAACTTGGGCTAAGAGTATCGGTTGAACAACAGGAGCTTGTGGTGGTATGGATATTGAAGTAGTTTGATGATGTGTGAGACTTCCATCTTCTTCTTCATCATCATGAGGTTCTTGTTCCATAGGAAGAAGTGCACCAACACCCATGGTCAAAATGTCTTGAGAAGAATCTTCTTCACCTACATCACTTAAATCAACTTGCTCCCCATGGGAGCCATTAAATTCATCAAACACCACATCACAAGTTTCTACAACACATCCATTGGATTTGTTGTAGACTCTATAGGCGTGAGAGTTTGATCCATAGCCAACAAATATATCCTCAATTGTTTTGGATTGAAATTTTCCTAACTGTTCTCTTTTGTTAAGGATGAAACATTTGCACCCAAATACACGAAAGTACTTGACATTTGGCTTGTTTCCAGTTAGAAGCTCATATGGTGTATTTTCCAATATAGTGCGGAGGAAGAGACGGTTTGATGCATGGCATGCGGTGTTGACAGCTTCGGCCCAAAAACTATGTGGTGACTTGTATTCATCCAACATGGACCTTGCCATCTCTACAAGTGTACGGTTCTTCCTTTCGGCTACACCATTTTGCTGAGGAGTGTATGGAGCTGAATATTGATGTTCAATCCCTTCATCACTAAGAAATTCTTCCAAGGTATAGTTCTTGAACTCAGAGCCATTGTCACTTCTTATTGCCCGGATTTCTTTGTCAAACTTGCGTTGGGCTTGCTTGGCAAAATCAATGAAGGTGATCTTCGTTTCGTCCTTGTACTTGAGGAAGAACACCCATGTATATCTTGAGTAATCATCAACAATGACAAGCCCATACTTTTTCCCACCAAGACTATCCCATGAAGGAGGCCCAAACAAATCCACATGAAGGAGCTCAAGGGGCCTTGAAGTAGATACTATGTTCTTGGGTGGGTGCTTTGATTGATGTTGCTTCCCGGCTATGCATGCACTACACACACGATCTTTCTCAAAAGAGACATTGGTTAGTCCAAGGATGTGATTCCCCTCTAAGAGATCTTGAAGATTTCTCATGCCGACATGGGCTAGCCGGCGATGCCATAGCCACCCCTTGTCAGCCTTGGCCATTAGACAAGTTGCATGGAATGTGCTCTCTTTCGAGAAATCAACCGTGTAAAGGTTGCCATCCAACTCTCCAACAAAGGACACTTCGAGAGTATCTCTCTTAAAGACTTTCACATCCGTTAGTCCAAAGAGTGTATCATAACCAACAGAATCCAATTGGCGAACAGAAAGCAAGTGGTATTTAAGGGATTGGACAAGCATGACATTTGCAAGAGACATGTCATTTGTGATAGCCACCTTGCCCAAACCGAGTACCTATCCTTTTGAACCTCCACCAAACATAATGCTCATGAATGGTTGAATAGCTTCCATGAAATCATAGAGCAATTTGCTATCTCCGGTCATATGATTTGTACATCCACTATCAATCACCCATTTCACTCCACCGGAGAAGACAACCTACACACAATTAAGACTTGGTTAGACGCACCCATTTTGCAATGGGACCTCTCAAGTTAGTCACAAGGGTCTTAGGGACCCAAATAGCATAGAACCGGAGTGCATTTCGAGGGCCAACAAATTTTGCAAAGACTTCTCCATCCTTATTCCTACGAAGTACATAGGATGGAAGCATGAACTCTTTAGGCTTGTTGAGAGTAGGCATGCCCCTTGTGGCCTTCCCACTCACAACCTTACCTTTCTCCTTGTGCCCTTCTCTTACAAATGTTTCTTTTAGAGGAGTTGTGCACTTTTGAGAGGACGTCTTCTTCTTGCTTGTGCTTGGGTCAAACCCAAGTCCCTCTTTGGCAAACACCTCAGTGTGTTGATTCAATATCTCATCAAGATTCTTTTGTCCTTGAGCACATGTCATGAGGCCTTTCTTGATTTGAGCTTTGAGAAAACGATTTTCCTCGAGAATAGATGCTAGATCACTACTAGAGTTAGTGGTACAAGCATCTACATTGATAATAGGAGAAGAGTAAGCCTTGGCTAGAGTTTCAAGATAAGTAAGTTTGAGTGTCTCAAAACTCTTTGTAAGAACGGTGAGCTCTCCTTCCTTAGTCTTGAGAGACACGGATAGAAGCTCACAATCCTTAGATAGAGAAGCATGAGACTTTACAAGCTTACTTTTATCATTCATTAATTCTTCGCAAGAGTCAATAGCCTTTTTCAAAGAGGCAAGATCATTAGTGTGAACATCAATATTTGCACCAATTTTTAAGCATAGTTCATCATTTCGTGCTTCCTCATATTGGACTTTCCGCTCAAGGATTTCACATTTTTCCTTTTCCTCTGTGATGAAGGTTTCAAGTTCCTTAATGGTGATGGTGTGCTTACTCACCATCTCCATAAGCATATGAAACATCGTGAGCTTCTTTCCTTTGAGGGAGCACATGAACTTGTTAAGTTTAGCAATCATAGGATCATCTAAATCATCATCCTCACAACTATCCTCCGCATCAAGATACTCATCACTAGGAGTAGATGGAGTGAAGAGAGGAGGATTTGATCGTGGAGTTACCTTGACCTTGTCAGAAGAGCTTTGGTCCTCTCCATCTTCAACCATGGCCTTTGCCATTAGGCACTTGTGAGCGTTGCCCTTGTAATCTTTCATGTAGTCGTAGGTGACCACGTCACCACTCTTGTTTACTAACCTCAAGGTGTTTTGAGAGTCTTGAGCAACTCCGGCAACACCACTAACATCATCCGGATCGGATTCTTCTTGAGCAACCATTGCTTTTCCATCTCTCTTCTTGAGCTTGGAGTTCAAAGGATTTGGCAACTTCTTCTTGGGAAAGGTCTTGGGGAACCTTGGTTTATCTTCTCTCTTCTCATAAGGGCACTCGTTGGAGAAGTGGTTGGTTTCTTCACAGTTGTAGCATTTTCTTACTTTCTTCTTTGGAAATCTTCCCTTGAATTTTCACGCGCTAAACTTCTTGACAAAGAGAGCCATGTCTTCATATGAAGGGCCCTCGTCGGATTCAATCTCATCACCATCTTCATCATCATCATCTTCTTCTTATTCTTCACTTTGCTCATCTTCACATACATGCTTGGCCTTCAATGCAAGATTGATCTTTGATGATGGTGAACCATGCATGGCAAGATGTTTTGTGGCATTGGACTTTGACTCTTCAAATAGTTGAAAGGTGGATATGATGTCATTTGTAGTCATTTCCTTGAAGGTATGGTGTTTTGTTATGTCCCACACCATTTGATGGTGATATGGGGCAAGAGCATGAAGCAACTTATCCACAAGAAAGCACTTGGTCATGTTGAATCCATCTTGTGTCTTGTCACACTCACATGACTCAATATCGGCAGTGAGAGTCATGAGACGCTCATGGAGTTGATTGGGGATTTCACCTTTCTCCATACAAAAGTTTTGCAATTGCCCCTTGGCAATTTCATATTGAGCACTCCGGAGGGTAGAGGTGCCAGTCTTGGATCTTATAATACTTTCCCATAGTTCCTTGGCACATGTGATGTGTATGAACGGTCTCCTTTGCTTTTCAGCCATACCTCTCCTTATACACATGATTGCAGTGTCATTGAGGTTCTTGTCATATATTTCTCTTGGTGTGGGGTTGTTTGGATCAACCACATGATAGCCATACTCTATGATCTCCAGCATCTCATCGTTTCCATGTCGAAGATGATCCTGCATAGCAACTCTCCACAAAGCAAAATCGGAAGTGGCACTAAGTATAGGAGGTTTGCCTTGAGGATTATATCTTGGTTTCTCAACCTGAGGTCTTGCATAAAGCAAAGGAACACTGGCGTGTTCATTGCTAGGAGGTTGTTGACCAAGTGATGAAGTAGGCACGGTTGGCCTCGAACCCACACCACCTAAGTGTGGTGCAAGCACCATGGACAACGTGGCTAATCTCAGTTGCTCCTCTTTTTGCTTAGCAAGAGCCCGTTCTAGATCCTCGGACGTAAAGGACTTGACTTCAGAAGAAGCCTCACCTTTATCCTTAGGATCTACAACCAGCGGAGTCCCATCTGGGTTCATCTCGCTCTAGGGCGGTTAAGCCACAAGAATAGAGCACGAGGCTCTGATACCAATTGAAAGGATCAAGATGGACCTAGAGGGGGGGTGAATAGGTACAACTACAAATTTTAATTATTACTTAGCAATTTTAGGCAATAGTGCAGAATATGAAGGTGAGCCTAACAACTGCAAGTGAGTACTAGATACTAAGCAAGTAACACAAGCATGCAAGTTAACAAGCATAATATGATATACGTAGGTGCAAAGAGACAAGTAACCACAAGTAGAGAGTTAGGGTTAGGAATAACCGCAACTCCAGGAGACGAGGATGTATGCCGATGTTCACTTCCTTGGAGGGAAGCTAGTCACCGTTAGAGAGGTGGATGTTACCACGAAGGCACACCAATGCCACGAAGGCTCACCCTATTCTCCCTTTGAGATAACACCACGAAGGCGTTTCTCAATCACTAGTGGTAGACCTTGGGGTGGTCTCCAAACCCTCACAAACTTTTCCGAGGGTAATCACAACGTACGATTCCTCTCCGAATGACTCCTACCGCCTAGGAGTCTCCAACCTCGAAGAGTAACAAGAACGATGGGGGAAAGCTCAAAACTTGCTCAAATCACGAATTCCTTTGGTGCAAAGAAGGGGAAGGAGTGGATCTATCACTTGATTGGAGAAGTTCTCTCAAATGCTCCTAGAACACTTGGGAATCTAGGATTTGGTGTAGATGAATGAGAGAGAGAGTGAGGAGTGTTCTTGGTAGGCTCAAAGTGAATGGTCAACCTTATCCCGTGGAAGGGAAAGGAATATATATAGTAGGTGAGTAAAAGTGACCGTTTGGGGAACATAAGTGTACAGGATGGGTCGGACGTCCGGAGAACATCGGACGTCCAGAGGCACAAATAGGTCCGGACGTCCGACAGTCATCGGACGACCGGCCGCTGTGAAACTGTGAGCCACGACCCAGTGTACAGGACACGGACGTCCGAGATGGGCCGGACATCCGGAGCACGGACGACCGGACAGTCCGGAAGTCCGTAAAAATGATTCTGTTGTGAAAGTACCGGACGTCCGGAGAGTTCCGGACATCCGTAAAAATTATACTGTAAAGGAACACCGGACGATCGGAAGTGGCTGGACGTCCGGGCAACCGAGAGGGACTGGACGTCCGTAGAGCACCAGACGTTCGAAGGCAAGGTATAGGAAAAGTGGCTTTTGAGCAAGTTTTTCACTAGATCCAACGATCCCCTCTTAATAGTGCGGGATCCCTATACTCAATAACAAACCATAAATGAAGTCAATATCTTGTATCTCCATTCTTGAGTTATATGTTTTTGTCCCTAGTCATGATCCATGCACACGGTCTTTGAGACATAATCCTGAGATATACTTGATAAACATGATTAATCCCTAGCATATGTGTTGTCATCAACATCAAAATATGATTAAGGGCATGATTGCACTTTCACCTTCGGGTCCATAGTTATTAGCTGGATGGCTTCTTCTCTCTCTTTGATTCTCAATACAAAGTTCTCCTTCCTCTTCTCGGAGATCTATTCGATGTAACTCTTTTTGCAGTGTGTTTGTCGAGATCTGATGAATTGTGGTTTTATGGTCAAGTTTATCTATGAGAAATACTTGAATCTCCTCTGAATTCTTTTATGTGTGATTGGTTATCTTTGCAAGTCTCTTCGAATTATCAGTTTGGTTTGGCCTACTAGATTGATCTTTCTTGCCATGGGAGAAGTGCTTAGCTTTGGGTTCAATCTTGCGGTGTCCTTTCCCAGTGACAGTAGGGGCAGCAAGGCACGTATTGTATTGTTGCCATCGAGGATAAAAAGATGGGGTTTATATCATATTGCATGAGTTTATCCCTCTACATCATGTCATCTTGCTTAATGTGTTACTCTGTTCTTATGAACTTAATACTCTAGATGCAGGCAGGAGTCGGTCGATGTGTGGAGTAATAGTAGTAGATGCAGGCAGGAGTCGGTCTACTTGTTGCAGACGTGATGCCTATATACATGATCATGCCTAGATAGTCTCATAACTATGCAATTTTCTATCAATTGCTCGACAGTAATTTGTTCACCCACCGTAATAATTATGCTATCTTGAGAGAAGCCACTAGTGAAACCTATGGCCCCCGGGTCTATCTTTTATCATATAAGTTTTCCATCTACTTTTATTTGCATCTTTTACTTTCCAATCTATATCATAAAAATACCAAAAATATTTATCTTATCATATTATCTCTATCAGATCTCACTTTTGCAAGTTACTGTGAAGGGATTGACAACCCCTTTATCGCGTTGGTTGCGAGGTTCTTGTTTGTTTGTGTAGGTGCGTGGGACTTTTGAGGAGCCTCCTACTGGATTGATACCTTGGTTCTCAAAACGGAGGGAAATACATATGCTACTTTGCTGCATCACCCTTTCCTCTTCAAGGGAAAAACCAACGCATGCTCAAGAGGTAGCAGCCAGCTAATGGACGAGTATGGTAACTGGAAGGTGGCGCTGCTGAACCAACACTTTCTACACATAGATGTGATGGAGATCCTCAAGATCAAGGCTTCCCCACGGCATGAAGATCGCATTGCATGGGCGGCTGAGCGGAACGGTTCATTCTCTGTGAAAAGTGCATACCGCCTGGGCCTGGACAAACGCCTCTTACCATCCTCTGTTGCTGCAAGCAGGGCACTGGACGGGCGGCGAGCCGCCTGGGCTTTCATCTGGAAGTGCCCTGCTCCCCCGAAGGTGCGTATATTTGCGTGGAAGCTGGCATATAATTCTCTGGCTACATGGGTGAATAAAAAGGCGAGGAATTTGGAGATCACTGACGTTTGCCCACTTTGTGGAACAGAGCGGGAGGACACGTTCCATGCATTCTGTAGATGCCCTCGGGCCGTTGATCTCTGGGCAACATGTGCAATTTCTGTAGGTTGCCAGACCCGGCTACTGTCCAGCCGACAGGGAAGGAGTGGATCTTCGACATGTTGGCTGATTTGAATGAGGATGATCGCATGAGGATGCTTATGGTTCTATGGCGTGTGTGGCATGTCGGGAACGAGATTGTCCATGACACCCCCCCACCCCCCACCCCCCCCCCACCCCGATTGATGCCTCGACGCGCTTCCTTCTCAGTTATGAGGGATCACACTTGGCCATCAAGGTATACCGCAATGATGATGATTTTGCCAAGGGGAAGATGTCGCTGCTGGGAGGGCCAAAGAGACCGTTATTGCATGATGCTGAAGATCAAACTTCAAGGCCTCGATGGCAGCTGCCCGCCCAAGACAGAGTGAAGCATAATGTGGATGGATCTTTCTGCCACGATTCGGGAAAAGTGGGAGCAGGCATGGTGCTACGAGACTGCAAGGGGGACATCATCTTCTCGGCCTGTAGAAGCCTGCAAAACTGCACAAGTCCGCTTCAAGCCGAACTGTTAGCTTGCTTGGAGGGCCTGCTGTTTGTTATGCAATGGTATCAACTTCCGGTTGATGTGGAGCTGGACTGCCTCCTTGCTGTTGAGTCCATCCGTGCGCATACGGAGGATAGATCGCATAACGCGATGGTGATCAATGAAGTTAAAGAGCTTATTGGCGAAAGGGGGTGTTCTATTACTCATGTGAGCAGACATCAAAATGTAGTCGGTCATAAATTAGCTTTGTTTGGACGTGTAGAAGCTAGAACAGCAGTTTGGCTTCGTTCGGGCCCTGCTAATCTATATCTATATCTATATCTATATCTATATCTATATCTATACCTAATAATAAAGCACAGATTGAATCCGTCGGGTTCACCGTCACAATACGCTTCTTCCCATGAATTTAAGCTTTCAGTTTAAATTTAAAACATATAAGTGAGGTGGTACTAATTCGGGACTTTTTATCGTTCGCTTGCGCCTGTAGTGGGCTGCCTGTTAGTTGGGCCTCAGCCACCGAAGAGGTACGTTGCCAGGTCCAACTCCATCTCCAATACTCCATCGCTATTATTCCTATAAAAAATAAATCACCATCGCTATTTGCTGATCTCCTTCTGTTAGAAGGGAGAGAGAGGGTTGAGGGAATAGTTCTTTGTATTGCTTGAGCCTCATGGGCATATATATAGGAGTACATGATCATCTTGGAGTACAAGGCAAGGTAGAATAATATCCTACGCTATCCTACCTTTCCTAATAATCACGATACTCAACATTCCCCCGCAGTCACAACGGTAGCGGCGCAGACGATGAGACTGGAGAAGAATCCGAAGGCAAGCTGACGGACACCCCCACACACACACTGTCGTAATGGTCGATGCGTCGCGGAGTCGTAGCTGGAGTGAAAACCGACGAGGTTGCTCAAGCAGGAAGTGGCCTTTGTTCCGCTTTTCGATGTAGCCGAGAGCGTGAGTGGTGGAGCCGTGGTCGAGGTAGCCGTGTGAAGAATGTCGTGGTCGATGTCGAGTCAAGGTAGCCGGTGTCGAGAAAGTCGTCGTTGAGCCGCGGGCACAAGGAGGTGCCAAGTTAGTCATGGGCGCAGTGGTGTCGGAGTAGTGGTGCGCCTGGAAGAAGATGTTGTTGACGAGGCGTCGCGCCGAGTTTGCCAAACCCGGAGAAACGTCGTTGACAAAGGCACGCGTCGGTGCTGCCAGCACCGGGCATGCGTAGACGGACGAAGACGAAGTTGACGAAGCACCGACCAGGCTTGCCAGGCCCGGGGACACGTCGTGGATGAAGGCACGCATCAGTGTTGCCAGCACCAGGCATGCGGAGATTGGGACCTACACGAGCTGTCCGCCATGTCAAGGAATCGGAAGGCCAGCAGAGAAGAAGACTCGACGACAATTGCGGCGCCAATCGGCATGGTGCCGATGTTGCCCGTGGTTGTCGGAGTAGACGAAGTGGTCGGGGTAGATGACGGCGACGCTGGCGACGAGCTCGTGCTGGACGAAGACGAACGGGGTGGACGGTGGCGGCGGCGGCTACGGAGGTAGCGGCCGCTGCGGCCAAAGAAGAGCGGCGGCGGCGGCCTGACGGCAGCGGCGGCAGCTAGGTTCGGAGTGCGGCGGCGGTGCTCGAAGTAGGCGAAGAACCGAGTACTCCTTAATTAGTGATTTGTCGCAACCTGGGAAAGTGGAGTGTTCTTTGAAACGAGTACTCCTTAATTAGTGATTTCGTCATTTTCCTGTCCAAGTGTATGTTTCTTTTAGAATTTATTTCATAAGTTAAAAATTCTCAATAAATGTTTAGAATTAAATAAAACAAATTTTTGAAAATGTTTAGAATTCCAAAATTTTGTTGCCATTTTGAAAAATATTCGAAACTTGCAAAAAGTTTCCCATTTTTCTAGAAATAATTGTTGTTTTTCAAAATTGTTTGAGATTTCTAAAAATAAAGGGAGTACCTAGAACTCATCTAGATGAGATATAATTTGGTCTCATTCACTTTGAAAACAAGAAGAGATACAACCCACGTCAGCACACACGCATCTTATAGCATCACATCCAATGGCTATGAAAGGTGAATGAGACCAAATTATATCTCATCTAGATGAGTTCTAGCAAAACTGAAAAATAAAATGGCGTTTCATAAAATGCTCTAGATTCAAAAAATATTTCTGTTTTCTGAAATTTTCACAATTAAAGAAATAATTTTTGTGTATAAAAGATGCATATTTTCTAAAAATCTTATGAATTTTTCATACATGTTCCTGTTTTAAAAAAATGTTCACAAATTCAAATCAGGTTGTTTTTATAAAAAAGTTGGTGTTTTCAGAAAATGTTTGTGAATTTTATAAGATGTTCCCTTCCATATTTTGTTATCGTTTTCCCAAAAGTGTTCATGTTTTGTGAGTTTTTCCTTTTTTTCGTAGATCCATTTATTCAAAACGTTTTATCTTCCAAACCGTGCGTCTAAATCTTGAACCGTTTTCACCATTGGATTCCTCGCGTCGAGATCTTCAAAACTAGATCCCACGTTGATAGGTTTTGACGAACTTTTTTTTCACGGAAAAAATCGGACAAAAAAATGGGCAAAAAAACTGAACCGGTAGCACGGTTCTTTTCCTTTCCGAAAGAGGCACGCCCATGCCTCTCGCGGAATCACAACCGTGCCTCTCGCGGAAGCAAAACCGTGACTCTCGTGGAAGGAAAAAAAAACAGAAAACGCGTTTGTTTTTCCGTTTCCGAGAGGCACGGCCGTGACTCTCGCGAAAGCACAACCGTGCCTCTCGCGGAAGCAAAACCGTGACTCTCGCGAAAGAAAAAAAACAGAAAATGTGTTTTGTTTTTCCCTTTCCGAGAGGCACGGCCGTGACTCTCGCGAAAGCACAACTGTGCCTCTCGCGGAAGCAAAACCGTGACTCTCGGGAAAGAAAAAAAACAGAAAACGTGTTTTTTTCGCACAAAATTTTTTTTTCGCATTTTTTTATTTAAAAGCTAAGAAAGACCGGTGGAAACCCAAAATGTCGAAAAAACCCGTTTAAAAAGCCGAAAACGTGTGCAGAAAAATTAAAAAAAAAAACAAAATCTGGAGGGAGCGTCCAGAGCGCGACATGTGGCGAATGGCTGAGAGCGCACCAAGTGGTGCTGATCGTTGCGAGGCTCCCGAAGGAGCGCTCGTTAACTAGTTGCTCCCGGAAAAGGAGATAGGGAAAGGAGAATAAAAATAGAAGTAAAACACAGAAATAAAGAAAAATGGGCCAGCCCATTATAGGTTGTCCTGTGCGAAACTCCAACTATCTATTGCCCAGTGCTAAAAATAGAATTTTCATAGCTGCATGGGCAGAAAAATTAAGGGGTTTGCTTACTTGGGCCACAGCGCGCGGCCCATGTACGAAAATTCTTTTTCCAGCAGATAAACACATAAGAATTTAGTACTACTTCGGATACAAAAAAATTCAGTGGTGAGCGGATGAAAAAATTAGCGAAACGCACTTTGCTTTATTAGTATTAGTAGGTAGGTATAGGTATAGATATAGATAGATGTCATGCCGGCATACAAATTGCACCAAAAGGATTGGCTGGCCACGGATGTGGCATTGAGCAGTGGCGTAGCTTAGTGGAGACCAACAGGGGCCATGCCCCCCCCCCCCCCCCCCCCTTATTTTTTGCATCCATTGAAGAACAAGCTACATCATGAGCCTAATTAGTGTTTAAACTACAAATTAGCCCCTCCTTTTTTATTAACTTGGTTCCTTTTGACTAATGGCCCCCTCTTGAATTATTCTCAAGCTCCGCCACTGGCATTGAGGTCAATGGGGCACCACGGGGAACACAGCGGCGATGGCAGGATGATAACCCCGTGGGGTCGAAGACATGTTTATCAATTATTTTACATAGTTTTTTAGCTTTTTTTTATATGAACACACACACACTTGCGTATATGAAGGATTTGCTAAAAAGTTGTGGGGTTAGCTGACCCCACACCTGTAACGTGGAATCGCCACTAACAGGGAAGATCGGCATGTTGTCAATCACTTTGGGCGAGCCGTCCCGAGGTGATGGCGTGGAGAAGTGGGACGCCGCTAGGTCGTGCCCAAGAAGGTGCCTGTACGCCGACGGATTTGTTCACATGCGTGCGGACTCCAGCATCGGCGGCCCACCGGCGATGAGTCCGTGCTGATCGCCGCAGCGGCGGCGGCGGCGGAGAAAAGTACTGACTCACCGTGTTACCCTAGCGTGAGGAGGGCCTGCGTCGTGGCCTTGGCGAGAAGGGTCTCGTTTTTGGCAGCGGCTTCTTTTTCGGCTGCTGCGGCGGCGGTGGTGCATGCTTCTTTTTTGTCCACACCTCCTTCTTCCTCGGGCCAACGTTCTTCAGCGTCTCGACGGCTGTCTCCTCTGCGGTGCGCACTTTCTTCGGCCTCTGCTTCTTCAAACCCACAGCGCAGGCGGCCGCGACTGAGACGGTGGTGGCCGGGAGGGGGGCGGCGGCGGGATTGGGCGTGTCGACCATGGCGGGAGGACGAGAGGGTTTTGGAAGAGAGTGGAAGGAAATGGGCCGGGTGTGCCACAGACGGGCAGGCAGACTCGGTCCAAATTTGAGCCGGAAATGAATCAGGACGGACATAAAAAGGACACTTGTCCGTCTTCGCACCGTCTTTTTTTGTCTCCATAGGCCCAAGCGGACGAAATGCGTGTGGAGTTAGCCTAACGACATCATGCCACCCCATCTTCTTGTTCTTGGGCAATTATACAGTGAGCCGTGCTCAGTTTGGGGATGCATGGCTAGACAGATCGACCGATCCGCAGCCTAGCTAGTGATTTTTCGATCTCTTTGTGAGCTTGCCGTTTTTATTATTTCCAGATTATAAAATCTTGTTGAACCTCTTTTTATCTATAAATGTGGCCGTATGCATCGTTCTGATGCAGAGGCCGGGGAGTCCCCTTTTCGAAAAAAAAAAGTGATTTTTCGATCTCTTGCTCTGCTTAGTGCCCAAGCATATGTTCTTTTGTGCGCTACAAGCTGCATGCTGGTGGCCTCTGGCCTGGCAACGACCGATGCTTTTCACTATGCAATGACCCCAGCGCCAGCGATACTTTGCTTTGCATTGCATTGCAAACAAAAGTGGCACCGACAATTTCTCTTCTACTACATGGTATACCAAACCATAAGCCCGGCTCCGGATGGTTTCTGATTGTGCGTCGAGATGGCGACCTCGGGAACAATGTGAGTGGCAACTCTATGAGGTGGGGTTCTATCTCGACATTGGTTGGGTGGCATCCTTGTCCCGCTTGGGCGGTAGGGGTGTCGGCTCGGTCGATGCATCCCAGAGGGGGCGGTCTGACTTTACGTCGGGGCGGCGGCCCCGGATGTGGTGCGATGTTCGTGGTCTGCGAGCGGTTGCCCTGAGCAGCGTGGGCTGTGGGCAGCTGGATTGTGCGGCGTTGCTGCTCGAGTGGAGCGGTGGTATGTCGGGGCGGCGGCCCCGGAAGGCGGTGTTGGTTGATTGCGCTGGGCGCGATGGAGCGGTGGATGTCGGGGCGGCGGCCCCGAGAGAATCACTGTGGTGACCAGACTTTTGTGGCAACGATGATGGTGGGAGCGATGTCAGCGACGCGGCAATGGTTCCGGTAGTCGGCTCTTCTTCGGCGTGTCCACGGTTTTGCCTCGGTTTGCTTGTTGTTGTGGAGTCGAAACTGCGGTGGCGGAGCCCTGTGGTGTACGATGACTGGCTGTAGGTGGTCCTTTCGGCGATTTTCCGTGGCGCCAGCCGTGCCTGGTTTTGTTCTTCTGAGTTCTTCGTCAGAGTCGGAGCTGCGTTGTCTGGCCGCATGTCGACTTGTCGTCGATTAGGGTGGGCTTTGCCCTGTGTGTTTCAGTCTATGGGAGTGGGCTTGGCCCTTGTTGTTCCGGTTTTTGCCCTGTTTTCCGTAATTAACCGGGCAATTCTCTTCTGCTTAATTAATAGATGAGGCAATCTTTGCCTCCGTTTCGGAAAAAAAATAAGCCACAAGGCAACAAAGGACTGCTATAAGGCTAATCACATGGCCAAACCAGCTGTGAGTCAGTATTCGTTCACAGTTGAGAACATACTACAGTACATATTGATAGATCATGAAGGAGGAAAGGCCGGGAGAAGTGATCAATTACTATGTCAAGAGCTGGGTGGCCGGACAGAATATTGCAAGCGCTGCCGGCTACGTTGCATTGCTGCTGTCCACCGTTGTGCTTCTCGGCGGCTTCGTTAGCGTCCTAAGCATCAAGGATTTCTGGACTCTCTCGGTGCTGAGCTTCCTCATGGCATCCCAGTATGTTCACTTCTCATCTCTGCTTCTTCTCTGTTTTATATATAAATAAAAGCAACTAGTGTTCTTTTTGGAGACCACTCAAGTAACATTTCAAAGCGAGAAGCAGACGATGACCGTCACCAAATTTATCTCGGGTTCTAGCGATTAGTGATAACATGTTAACAATATTAAGTATTGACATTAGCACAGCCCGTATAGAACGAGAGGGGCGTGCTCCCGGATGAACAATGAATTAAAAAAATTGAAAAAAATTGCAGATGTTTGTGCTAGTGTCGCAAGCATTCTTGATAAATTTCATGCCAAACGGAGCAGTTGTATTTCGTCGGTGAAAAAAAAATTGGGGTGACACTTGGTCTTCAATTTGTTTTTGTTTTTTGGCATAGGCCAAAATAGTTAAGCTTTTTGCCTCAAAATTTGCAGGTAGCATTTGGATATGACTAAGATCACATAAAAAAAATTGTCATGATTTTTTTTCACATTTGAAAAATTAGTTTTGGGCCCGGGAGCCAAATTGACTTTCCGAATACAGTAGGGTATTATATGGGCGCACTCCTAGTCTTTGTGCCTATATGTACATCTGTAATCTTATGCCTCGCTAACATAACAAGAAACAGGATGCTGCTGGAAATGCGCGCCGGTACTATTTGGGATTATGTGGCAGCAGATATATACATATTACGTTTGACAAAGGGACAAAATCTGATTTATGGACCAAACCGAAGGCGACGACCCTGGATGATTATTTTGTTATTTTTTTTGAAACGGATGATGACTATGTGTATTGTATGCACATGGCTCGCCGTGAAGATAATTGGCATACTCTGTATAGCAACGCCCATCGTTGCGGCTGGGAAATATGTAGCCCTGGCGCTCTCGGTGGCGCGTCTCGTACAAGGGGATTACGGCGATGCGGGTGGAGATGCTGCAAACAAAGCAAAACTAAATGCGGCGTTGATCATCTTCTATGTTCTGGCTATCTTTCACAGTTCATATCTCATATACCGGCTATTTGTTAGTACATTTGAGCCGTGGATGTGGGTCGGCAAACAATATGGATTTGGGGATTGGGGTCCCAAAATTCTTTGGAGATACCATTATAAAACCAGAGTTGAGTATCGCAAGGATGGGTTTTTGCCCAACAACTGGAACTTGATCACATTCAGTGTTGGGTTGCTAGAGTCTGCATCTCCGGACGACCGTCTATGGGGAGCAAGGGTGTTAGACACTTTCACCGGGAAAGCTGTACCGATAAGTATGGAGCTACTATCTTCCAGTCAGGCGATCCAGAATCTGATATACATGATTGGCTTGACAAGAACAGATAACCACGAGAGCAGAGAGCGTGCCGCAAGGATTGTAGCAGGTCTAGCCAGCGAGCTCCGTATAACACAGTTTCCAGAGATACTGAGATCCATATGCTGCCTATTTGAAAACTGCAATCAATATAGTGATCCAAAAGTTGCCCATCCGTCAAAGAATTCTGAGCCAACTCTGGATAAAACGGCCCGCAAGATGTAAGTAGAAACCTTGGAGCATAGTCACCATCAAGAAGATGCCCACTTGTCACTAGCGATCCCCGAGAAAACTGACCATAAGCAAGTCATGAGTCTAGCATCAGGCAAGGTACCCAACATAAAAACATTGATCCAGACACTATGCGTTCAATTGTTGCACAATTGGAAGATATATTATGGAGTTAAGTACCACTACCCCTATGCATCAAAAGGAACAAAAGAACTGATCTCTCAAGGCCTGGTGATTCTTGAGAGGCTCACACAAGATGAAGGCAACTGTATAGAGATTATCAGACACCAAAGGCTCCTCTCTAAGATCACATTACCATTGAGCTACCAGGACCTCCTCAACCATGGATGGGAGGACCATACATGGGCTGAGATGCTAAGCAGGTCACTCACAGTTGTGAGCAGGCTTATCAGAGCTGGACCTGGGGAGGACACCACAAGACTGCGCCATGATATGGCGCGCAACACGGTAGCTGTCCACAATTTGATGCGTATTTTGGAGGTTGACAATGAAGGTGCCTTCTCGGAACAACATGGGCTAGCAATAGAAATTCTTACAGAGCTAGCCTATGATGATTCTTTCAGAAAAATAGCTTTTGATGAATCTACAACCATGACCGAAATGCTCATGAAGACATTGCGGCGCATCTTCCATGAGGATAGCGACAACAATGGTATAGTGGCAAAAGAAGAGGAAGAGAAAGACAAGAGAGTGAGGAGAAAAGCAGGGAAAGCACTGGCGAGATTATTGCTTGGCGTCCCAAGTGCAAGAGATAATAGTGTTGCATTGACTTCTGCACCAAATGTTAATGATATTTATCTACTTCCCAAACAAGACATGGTCAATCTGTTGACCAAGGTAACTCTCTAACATCTACCTATTTTAATCTTATTCCCATTGTCTTTGACGTTTTCTTTGCTGTTCAAACATACATAAACCAGACAACATGGGTTGGTTTTGGTTCGTGGGCTTGAGTAAGGGCCAGTTCTTTTGGTAGCTTCTAGAATAAGCTGCAATAAAGCTGCCCCCTACCTAGCTTATTCTAGAAGCCCAAACAAATTTATTTTTTTAGAAGCCTAGTAGTTAAGACTTGACTAGTAGGCTTTTAAAAAGAAAATTTTGGTTGGGCTTCTAGAATAAGCTGGGTAGAGGGCAGCTTATTCTGAAAGCCCAAAAAAGCTAGCAAAAGAACTGGTCCTAATTCTAGGGCGAAATCAGTGGCTAGCTTTAGCAAGATGGTGTTCTGGGGATGCAAATACTTGCCATTTTAGTTTCTGTATATAATTTTCCCTCTAATGCCCGTCTTAATTTTAGGAGTTATTGGTCTAATGTGAAATCTGTTTTGACTGAAGATGAGTAATCCTGAATATGATATTCTTGTTGATGAGTAACGCTATAAATACGCTATTTTTGTTGATGAGTAATTTTGCGGTACTCTTTTCTTTATTTTTGTATGTGAAGAATGCATGCTATTGTCATTGCATTTATATGTATCAGAGTCATATATGATATGATTAAGCCTCACAAAAAATTGATAGGGTTATGACATTGCTAATACTCTCTTTGTGCCGAAAATATTGTTCCAGGTTGTTAATCAAATATTATCTAGTAAAGGAGAAAGGGCTGCAGATGTGGTAATGCTAGCTGGTCCAAGCAATGGTTTTCATGTAGAAATGATTGTAGAAAGCCAGCCTCTAAACGGTTCTGAATCTGACAGTAGACAGTCTTCCATTCAGGAAACTGAAGAACAATCCGAGGACAGAAAAATGCTTATGTCCATGCTATCCCTCACCATGGTGATATGCAACAAAAATGTGATCAGCGCAGATGATTTTACCCGTGCCATCCCTGACGATGCAGCACTCGTGAAGAAGCTCAAGGAGATAGTAGAAATGCTTCAGGATGCCACGACTGGCGGCTGGAGAATGCTAAAGCTTGTTTGTCAGGTGGTTATAGCAGTGGTTCAGCTCAAACCCAGCTGCACCAGAGAGTTCAATGAACATAACTTCAAGGAGGCACTGTCCAAGGCTCTTGCGATCATGTCGGGCATCGACAACTGCATGATCTTTGCTGGCAATGACCGTGAGGTGCCTGCCAAGTCTCTCGCTTCTCTTGTGAAAGAGGCACAGGAGCTCTTGGCACAAGAGCAGGGTGACATAATCTCTACCTGATGTTGAACGGGACATCATTTGAGTTTATTATTCGTATTTGTTGCAAAAGGTGCTTGTGGAGTTTGTTTTGCTGAGTTATGTTGCTGATGGTACAATGTTTAACAACTTCATTCGGGTGTATTATTCGTCTGTATTTGTTCCAATTGAATTCTCTTTGTCAATGTTTAACAACTTCATTGAGGACCTTCGTTACGTCTTTTATTTGTTTAAAGTTTAAAGACGATGTTTGTCGGCTTAAGAGTATACTTTTTTGGTGCACTTTTTCTCAACAACTAAGGTGGTTGCAAGTAAAACAGTTAGCAAATTGTATTTGCGATGCATATACACACAATAGGGAAAAGAAAACATAGATAACTACACATGCATACCTCTGAAAAATGTCACAGGGAAAACAACAGATTTCTCATCGCGCGAGTGAGAGAAAGCGAGAGAGAGAGAGAGAGAGAGGGGGGGGAGGGAGGGAGAGGGAGAAGAGAGGGAGAGAGAGATGCCTTAGGATTAAACATATTCAAACACGTTTTTTTTTGTGAACACCAAGGCCATCGCCGGCGAGGGTGAGAAGGAGGATAAGCTGCAACACAAATATGATGCCTCGCAAAAATAAATGAGATGGACCAACTGTGGTCTTGGGTGATGGTTCTTGGGTTAAGAGTGTGTATTATGTTTTCTCTCCCGTTGTAACGCACGGGCTCTTTTGCTAGTATATTAAAAAAACGAATGAAAACCGTATTGCTCGTTCCAACGGCCAGCAACGTCGATATCATGCCACCCCATCTTCTTGGTTTTTGGGCAATTATACAGTGATGAGTCGTGCTCATCTTCTTGGTTCTTGAACATCATACCACCCCAAGCATATTTTTTGTGCACTACAAGCTGCTGGTGGCCTGGCAACGATGCTTTTCAATATGCAGTGACCCCAGCGCTAGCGGTGATTTGCTTTGCATTCCAAACAAAGGTGGCACCGACAGTATCTCTTGTACAAACTCCCTCGTTCCTTTTTTTACTTTGCTTATATAAGTTTTATTTGAAGTTAACCTACGCAAAGTTTGACCAAATTTATATTAAAAAATATCAGTATCTACAATACAGAAGTTATATAGTACAAAACTAATCTCATGATGCATTCTAACTGTACTATTTTTGCTACATATAATTTATATTTTGCTAATCAATTTTATGGTCAAATTTTAGTTCAAAATAGCAGGGGGCTAGTAAACCAGGACGATCGCATGCATCGAAGGCGAAACCGTTTCGCCACGCCCACTAGATGATGAAGATGGGTAGCATGGTGGAGCCGATCGACGCTCCGGGATATAGGACCGGTCCTTGGCCGGCGTACGATCTCAATCCCCAAACCCATCCCTGAAGTATAGCTAGTATAGAACCGGCCGGGGTCCTATACTCGTCTTTGGTGCCGGCCAGCCACACCCACGTACGTGATCCGAAAGACAAAGAAGAAGAATATATAAAAGCTAAAGGCAACGCATGCGATGCGAGCAGTCCCCTGAACTTGCCGCGCGCCGACAAATCATTCATGCATAGTGGGGAGCACTAGCTATTTTGAATCGAAAGACAACCACGTAGTCGAGGGACACATATTATATCATTGAAAGAATAGCGCCCTCGAAGAGTCTAAAATAAATCCATAAAATATGCGTGCACCCATGCCAAACTACAAAGAACCTAGTCATTTAAGCTATGCTTACTTAGTTTGCATATTATCTACTTATATTATTCACCCTGGAAAATCATGAAAGCTCTTTACAGTATACAGTGACCCCAGCTAGCGCTACTTTACTTTGGAGGGTGGCATCGACAATATTTTTTGTCCCAACTTAGAAGGAAACTCAAGTGGCATCGGTTAGTCGTCATGCATTAATTCAGCCTCCTTCACTACAAGCGACCTGACTCACTTCTTCACAGTTGAGAAGTGTCACAGTACATATCCATAGATCATGGAGGGAGCGCGGCAGAGGCCCGAAGAACTGATCAATAGCTATGCGAAAGCTGGGGTGGGCGTCCGGAAGATCGCAAACGCAATCGGGTTCTTGGCGTTGCTGTGGTCCACCGTTGTGCTCCTCGGCGGCTTCGTTAGCGTCCTAACCATCAAGGATTTCTGGTCTCTCTCGGTGATGAGCCTTCTAATGGCATCCAAGTACGTACGTACATTTCTCATCTCTAGTTCTTCTCTGGTTTTTGTGAACGCAATCTTCCTTTTTCAAGTAATGTTAATTACGGAGTGAGAAGTAGTAGACGACGATGGAAACTTATCTCGGTTTCTAGCAATTTGTGATTTAACTTTAGGGTCTGTCTAGGACACATCTGCATCAATCGATGCATATGCATCCTTCGCTTCCTTTCCTTCATCAGGAAATTATTATTACAGACAAATCGTGACCTTTGCAAACCTTCCTATCAAAGGAGGTAGGACAGGAAGGGATCCATGGCACGGCAGGGTCAGGGGAGGTAGGAGAAGAGGCGATCCATTGCAAGATCGGGGAGGTAGGAGATGGTGGGCTCAAGGAAACATGCATGTGGTTGTGCTCGCTAGCTTCGGCTGCACATAATTAAGATGAAACGGACAGCGGTGTTCGGAGCCCACAGTGCACGTGCCAACCAGTGGAGGAGGTGGCCGACGCGTGAGATGTTTTCAGTCGGTCGATTCCCAGTGCTTCCCCGGAATAATCACACCCAAAAAATGCCGCCTCCCTGTTTTAACACTCCTAAGAGCATCTCCAGCCGTTCAGCCCCCCAGGACGCCGAAAAAGAACGGCCTGGGAGCGAACCGGCGCTGGATAGGCCCCTGGGGGCGGCCTAGCTCCCAGCCACGCCCCCAGGCGCCGTCCCCCAGCCACGGCAAATTTAAACGTAGTCATTCCCGCACACAAAATAGACGCCACAATCCGGCGATCAAGCGGCCAGTAGATGGGCGATCGGATGAAAAGTTCGACGTACAAAAAGCAGAAAGGACGGAAGCGCGCATCAGGCGGCGAGGTCGGCCTCCGGCGTCGGCGGAGTCGGCGTGCGCGGGCTTGACGGGGTCTTTGTGCTTGGCGGCGTCGGCGTGGCTTCTGTGCTGCGGGGAGTCTCGGCGGCATCATCGCTCGGGCTTGGCGGCGGCGGTGGCGTGGGCGTCGTCGTCAAGGGAAACTGGTTCAGGATGAGGCCACGCTCCGCCAAGTACCACGCCTTGACCGCCTCGTCGTTGCTCTGGAGCATGTCCGCCCCGCCCAGCAGGAAAGCCAGGTCGGTGTTTCTCTTCTTCGCGGCGACGTTGGTCCGAAGTAGGTCGAGCTTGACGGCGCTGCTCGACATCAACGCTGACCACCGTGCCTCGGTCTTCTCTTCACGAAGGGCGGCCCAGACCTGTGCGTCGGCGAGGCAGTGCTGGATGGACTCCTGCACGCGAGCGGTGGCCGCGTCGGCGTGTTTCCCCTTCTTGGCACCTTTGTTGCCGGCCGGCCGCCCTTCCAACGCGCCAGGAGTCGGCGCGTCCGGCTTGTAGGTCTCCTTGGCCTTGTCGAGGGTGCGCCGGACTTCGGTCCACTTCTCGCACTTGTCAATGCGCTTGTAAACATTGAGGTACTTGAATTCGGCGTCGTTGTTGCTCTGCCGATACAGGGCGAACATGCGTAGCAACTGCGCGGACGAACAAACAGTTGGCGGGCGCACACGGCGAAGAGAGGCGGGAGACTGGCGTGGCATACCTGATCCTCAACACTGGCGCCGCTCTCCGGGCGAGCGGTGACCTCCTCGACGACCCCATGGCATTTGTTGCACGCCCCTGGATACGCCCCCAATGGTTCGCCATCGCCTTCGACCCGCGCTGCATGTAGACGCCTTTGAAGTAGGGGTCGACGAGTTAGCGCTCGTCGAACTCGGCCTTGATGCGCTCCCAGTACGTCTCGATGCTCTGGTTCGTGCCGGTGGTCGGGTCGAGGCAGACGACTTTCCATGCTTCGGCGAGGCATTCCTCCTCCTTGGACGCCCACTTGATGCGCGGCTCGCCTGACCTGGCCGCCTGCTTCTTCTTCTTGCGCCTCCTCGCTAGAACAGTCGTCGGCTCCTCCTCCTCCTTGTCCTCCTCCTCTTGCTCCTCCTGCTCCTCGTCACCGTAGACGTGGCCGAGCTCGCCATCCATGCCGCCGCTGAGATCCACCGTCTCATCGGCGGTGAACCCGGGAGACGCGGCGGCCGCGGCCGAACCTTCCGCTGTGATGTTGTCCATGTCGGCCTCGGTCTCGTCGGCGTCACCGAGGTGCGAGAAGGGCAGCGCGCAACGGAGGAGAGGGGGCGTCGGGGAGGACGCGTACGCGGGCGGCGAGTAGTTGTATGGAGGGTATTGCACGCCTGTGAAGGCGGGCGAGGGCGTGCGCTGGGTCGGGTGTCCATGGGGAAAAGTGACGTTTGGGTTGAACCCACCGTGCGCGTCCTCGTCGGCGTAGCCCAGCAAAGACGATCCCCATGGCTGCGGCGACGGAGAGCCAACGCCTTGCTGGCCCCAGGGCGCGTACTGCGTGTGGTTGCCGGGTGGATTCATCATCCCCGTGCGAGTCACCTCGGCCTCGGCCTGGTCCACCGAAGCGGCAGCGGCAGCCGCAGCTGCAGCCGCGCATGCCACATTGTCACGGGCCTTCTTGGCGATGGCCCTGTTCCGCCGGTCGGCGGTGACAGCCTCCTGTCGCTGCACTTCCACCCTCCAATCGGCGTTTGTCATGCCCGGTGGATTGGACGGCGGCGCCCTCGGCTTCCTCTGCTTCGGCTGGGCGACGGAGGCGGTCGCGGTTGCCACGGCCCGGGGGACGACGTACTTCTTCGGTGGCATGGCGGCCGGCTGGGAGGCGAGCGGGAGGGAGATTGGCGGGAGGAAAGGAGAAAATGGGAGGGAAGTGGGGAAAAGCGGGAAGAAACGGCAGGAAGAGGCGCTCGACTCGCCGATAGGACGGACCCACGCACCCTTTTCGCTTGTGCTGGTGCCCCAGAGGCCCCCAGGGCGCCGGGTTCTGTCTGGGTCCGCCGGCACCAGTTTCGGCCCGAGCCGGCGAAAAACGAGCTTCTGGGGAGGGGGGGCGATTGGGCCGTTTCTTCGGCGTCGGCGCGGCAAAAAGGCCTGGGAAGGGCCTGTTGGGGGCGCGGCTGGAGATGCTCAGCTTGTTTCTACTATCATGATGGTAAATTTTAGCATGCTCCCTCTTGCCTCCCCTTTTTCACATTAGAGGTAAGAGTTAATAATAGATCTAAGCGATTGATTTGATTAAGTAGTGGTTAGATTAACTTTTACCTTCTTACCTTTCATGTAAAAAGAAGGGGTAAGAGGAAGCATGTTAAAAGTACTTTTTTTTTCTAAGGGAATGGCAAGCCATCCTCGTCATTAACATTGTCTCTTTCCAGACAGAGAATTTGAGGTCCTCAGGAATTTCCCAGATTGGGGTATACATACAAATTATAGATTAAATGTTTATATATTCTAATTTTAGTCGTCACAGTAGTAGTAAGACACTGTAACAGGCAAGGATGCGTGATAAACTGATAACACATATAATAATATCAAGTATTGGCATAAGTTGGTATAGACTATAGACGAGGGGCGCGCCGCCGGGCAAAGCGCGGTTGGCGGCGGCGGCGGCGGGATCTCTCCTCCCCGCAGCGGCCGGACCTGGCGGGGGTGGTGTTCGGCGGCAGTTGGCAGCGCCTTGGTGACGGGGCGCGCCGGCGAGGGCTCAGGGGGCGACGGTAGGAGCTGCTTCCCCCGGTGGTCGCGTGGGGGGCCGTTCGGGGCGCGCCTATGGTGGCCGTGGTTGATCTGCTTCAGATCTGACCGCCAGCGCCTCAGGCGGCGCGGGGATCTCGGGGCAGCGGCCTCGATCGGTGGCGCGGGGTGCGGCCTGCTTGGCGGGCGGCACCCGCGAGTGCAGATGGGGGGCCCTCCACGGCTGCATGGGCGGCGTGGACGCGGCGGTGCTACGGCGGCTCCTCTATGGCCGCCCGGAGTTCCATGGGAGGCGTCATCTCTGACTCAATCTACTCCGATTTGTGCTGGCTATGGTAGCGACTACGGTCGACGCCAATACTGCCTGGACAGACCTGGCGGGTGGGCATGGATCCGGGAGAAACTCCAGGCCGGCGTGGCGGCGGCACTAAAGTCAACGCCCTCGGCGCCGATTACCTTCCTAGAGGCTTCGGTGTGGATCATACGCCCCCACCTCTGCCATGAGCGCAGGCGAAAGCCTCTATTCCTCTGTTGGGGCGACGATGGCACTTTGTTGTCGTGTTCCTTCCTGAAGGCGTCGGCCGAGGACTGCTCAGGGTGGTGGAGTTGCTGGTAGTTCAGAGTCGACGCGAGATGGCATGTACGTGGAGCGGTGTGGCATCAACAGTATCATCGACGGTGGGTCTCGGCGGCATGGCGCAGTCTAGTCTCGGCGTCCGATGCGTGGAGATGGACTCGTGCAGGAGGAGGAAGCTGTCTGGCGTCGTGGTGGCGTCGACGATAGCTAGATCGTGCAAGGTAGATGCAATAGTACAACTCTGAAGATGGATTGGTGGCAAGTGGCTGCGGCGGCCCCATACCCGGCAGGCGTCCTGGTTGAGGAGTGCGCCGGACTGGTAGGTGCCCCATACCCGGCAGGCGTCCTGGTTGGGACCTCAGATCTTAGATGTTTAGGTTTGGCTGAGATGTCTGTTTGGTATTAGGCTCAGACTATCAGCGCCCCTTAATCGATTGGATAGGTGTAGCGACAGTTGTTGATTAGACGGTGGCTTTAGTCCTGATGTTGTATGACTTTGTAAGGTCTTGTGAGAATAATTAATAAAGTGGCCGCATGCATCGCCCAGATACAGCTGGGGGTCATCCTCCTTTTCTAAAAAAAAATACGTCTTCATATAGGCTAGCCTTTGTGTATATACATATACTCCCTCCGTTCCAAAATAGATGACCCAACTTTATACTATGTACTAAGTTAATACAAAGTTGGGTCATCTATTTTGGAACGGAGGGAGTACATATGTAATCTTGTGCCTCGCCCTAACTTAACATAAAACAGGATGCTGGAATTTATTGATACCAACAACGGTGGAATTTTCATGGCAGAGAAGCACATATTACGTTTGAGCAAGGGACTAGATCAACTTGAAGAAGCAAACCGAGCTACACATCGGATAATTTTATTCACTCTATCCACAATGAAAGTCGTGAAGCAAATTTCCATAATCATTTTATTGTGCATCTTTGGGTTTCCGTGGCAACTGAGCATAGGACTCTCAGTCGCACGTCTTGTCCAACGGGATTACGGCAACGCGGGTGAAGATGCTGCAAACAAAGCAAAACTGAATGCGGCACTGATCGTCTTCTATGTTCTCGTTATCTTTCATGGTTTATCTGTGGGTTACTGGACATTTCTTCAAGTTTTTGAGCCATGGATGTTGATGAGCAAACAATTTGGATTTGGAGTTTGGGGTCCCAAAATTGTTAAGAGATACAAGACAGAAACTAGAGTCAAGTGTCATAAGGATGGGATTTTGCCCAACAACTGGAACTTGATCACATTCAGTGTTGAGTTGCTGGAGTCTGCATCTTCGGATGACCGTCTATGGGGAGCAAGGGTGCTCGATACTTTCATTGGGAAAGGTATATCTATAAGACAAGAGCTACTATCTTCCAGCCAAGCCATTCAGAATCTGGCCAACATGATTATTGGTTCCACAAGAACAGATGACCCTGAGATCAGAGAGCGTGGCGCAAGGATTGTAGCGGATCTGGCCAGAGAGCTCCGTATAAACCAATTTCCAGATGTACTACGATGCATATGCTGCCTACTTGAAAGCTGCAAACCATATAATAACCCACAAGTCACCAATCCATTGGCTAAGCAAACGCTTGATGAAACATCCGACAATGTGTCAGCAGAAACCTTGGAGCGTAGTCACCATCAAGAAGATGCCCACTTGTCATTGGAGATCACCAATCAAGCTGAGCATAATAAAGTTGTCAATCTAGCATCAGACAAGGTGCCCAAGAGAAGATCATGTATCCAGATAATGCGCATTCGAATGAAGACAACAAGCTTTAAGGAAGCGCGCGAATGGGATAGATATTTTGGAGATGAGTACCACTACTCCTATGTATCTAAAGGCACCAAAGAGCTGATCTCTCAGGGCCTGGTGATTCTTGAGAGGCTCACACAAGACGAAGAAAACTGTATAGAGATAGTCAGACACCAAAGGCTGGTCTCTAGGATCACATTACCATTGAGCTACCATGACTTCCTCTGCAACGGATGCGACCACACATGGGCTGACAAATCACTCACAATGGTCAGCAGGCTTATCAGTGCTAAACCTGCTGACGACACCACAAGGCTGCGCTGTGATATGTCGGCCAGCGCAGTGACTATCCGCAACTTGATGCGTATTTTGGAGGTTGAAGTTGGTGCCTCAGAACTGCACGAACAGGCAATAGACATTCTTACGGAGCTAGCCTTTGATGATTCTTTCAGAAAACTAGCTTTCGATGAATCCACAAGCATGACAGAAATGCTCAGCAACATGCTACGACGCATCTTCCTTGAAGAAAGCAATGCTACAGTGGCAAAAGAGGACGAAGAGAAAGACATGAGAGTGAGGAGAAAAGCAGGGGAAGCACTGGCCAGATTGCTTATTCGGGTCACAAGTGCAAGAGATAACACTGATGCAGTTACTAGTGTAACAAATGTTAATGCTGGTGATCTACTTCCCAAGCAAGACGTGATCAATCTGTTGAGCAAGGTAACTCTCTACCTCTGCACCTACTTAAATTTCCCGTTACCTCAAATGTTTATATTCTCTTTCAAAATCCCAGATGTTTCTTTGCAGTTCAAACTCAAACATACATAAACAGAATAACATGGGTGGATTGCTTTTGGCTCCTGGGATTTAGGGATTACAGTGCAAAAACACTAGGTAGTTTTAGCGAGATGATGTTCTGGGTTGCAAGTACTTGTCATTTTAGTTTCAGTACGTATTATCCATCTAATACCCTTCTTATTTGTAGGAGTTATTGATCTAATATCCTTCTTACCAATATGTTATTTCTTGTTGATGAGTAGCTAAACGATAAACTATTCCTGTTGATAACTAATCCTGCAACATGTTATTTTTTGTTGATGAGTAATTCCACAATACATTATTATGCAGTACTCTGTTCTTGTTTCTGTTTTGTGAAGAATGCACGCTATTCTCACTACATCCATATGTATCAGAGGCATATATGATAGGATGATTAAGCCTCACAAAGAAATGGTACGATTATAACCTTGCTAATAACCCCTTTGTGCTGAAAATATTGTTCCAGGTTGTTGATAAAATATTATCTACTAAAGTAGAAAAGGATGCAGATGTGGTGACACTGGCTGGTTCAAGCAATAGCTGTCATGTAGAAATGGTTGTAGAAAGTCAGCCTCCAAATGGTGCTGACACAAGCGAGTCCTCCACGCAGCCTGAGGAAGGAAAAATGTTGGCGGCCCTGCTAAACCTTGCCGTGGCGATATGCACCGAACATGTGATCAGTGGAGATGAGTTTACTCGTGCCGTCCCTGACAAAGCAGCACTCGTAATGAAGCTCAAGGAGATAGTACGAATGGACAAGGGTGCCACAAGTGACGGCTGGAGAATTCAGAAGTTTGTCTGTCAGCTGGTTATAGCAATGGTTCAGCTCAAGCCAAGCTGCATCAGAGAGTTCAACGAACGTAACTTCAAGGAGACACTATCCAAGGCTCTCGAGACCATGTCGGATGTCGACAACTGCATGATGTTTGCTGGCGATGATCGCGAGGTGCTTTTCAGGTCTCTCGCTTCTCTGGTGAAAGAGGCGCATAAGCTCTTGGCACAAGAGCTGGGTGGCATCCCTGTCTGATCAAGGGAGAACACCAGTAGGGTATAATATTTTATCTCTGTTTGTTGCAGAAAGTGTGATTGCGAAGCTTGTCTCGAACAAGTTCTATGAAACATTCTTATTGAGCATTGTTGCTGATGGTACAATCTTGCTCCAACTGAATTCTTCATCAATATCAAAACTTCATTGAGGACCTTTAATTTGTCGTCTTTTGTTTGTTCGAAGTTCAAAAACCATGTTTGTCAGTTTAGAGTACATTTTACATGTACTATTTCCTAGCAACTAAGATGATTGCAAATAAAATATAGCATTTTCTATTTGCGATTACAAAGGGATGCACAAAATCTACCTGAACCCGCGTTGGTAAAAAAATATTCAGGGAGAAAGGAAGCTGGGAAAAAAGAAACAATAATTGAAATAAGCTCCAAAAGGTTCAGTTTTCCCAATATCAATAATACTTGTACTTCTATCACTAGCTTGAACTTGCTACGATGAGAATTGAAATGTTATATTTAACTTGAATTGATGTGCCACACACTCAATGCGAAAAGAAAATTGTAATCACAAAAAAGAAAAATTAAACATAGAAGGAAAGTGTGACTTCCGCTCAAGAAAATCTCATCCAATTCTGTACACCATGAGTTAGTGAGCCTAGTTCTAACTTTTTATCTCTTTCGGCATCAACTTCAAGACTTCTTACGCAGATCACCAAATTGGCTCTACAATAGGCGAAGGCCTCATATATAGATTGAAGGAAAATGCCCTTTACAGGGGGAAAAAAGGCAAAGAACTCACAAAAACACAGCATATTTCAGTTTTTAGCACACCACAAGCAGCACTCTGCATAAGAAGAAACAAGGTTTATTGCATCCATGTGACATCAATAGTCATGTAGTATAAAGTATAAACTCTCCAACACATTTTTGCCGCGGTAAGCAACCATTGATTCGCTTGCAGACAGTAGATGCTGAAGAAATACACCACCACAAAGTATCACATCACACCTCCACTCTCGCAGATCTGCAAACTTGAGCCTGATGCTCTGCAGAGAGGATACTAGACACAAATCACCAATGAATTGCCTTCCCTTCACGCCGAAAGGACAGGCCAATCGAGAGCTATCCGACGAGTTAAAAAGATTAGCAGCCGCACCAGTCACCTATCACAACTGCTTCAGCAGGAATTTCTAGAGCACACACGTAGGCCTTCACCACCGCTTGTCGCCGAGCATCGAGATGAAAGAACCTGCAGCAGTGGAAGAGGCAGGCCTCCTTTTCTTGCACGATTTGCTTGGCTGAGCAGCGGAATGAACCTCGTCTTCAGGAAAGTTCTGACCGCAGACTTCTGCTGGAGAGAAGAAACGAGATGCTTGTCAGATTAACAGCGAACAACGAATAACAGTTTCTGAACATGTACCAAACATTTAAAGAGCTACTCTAAACAATTACGCAGCAAACATGGAAGTCCACAAGATAGTCAATTCAGTTACAGCCGTTTGATATGACAAACAATTCCATATAATCATTTACTGTTTCCACACATCTCAACAGTCTGGCATGCAAAATTACCTCATTCCTTCGCTCGCAATATTATTATTTATCGACTTACAAGTCTTACGACATGATAATTATTTATCCTTTTTCTTGATCAACACTTCTCGATTCATATCAGACTAAGAGCCAGCACCGCATAACAGTTCTGAACTTCTGCCAAAACTGAACACAGCATGTACCAAGGAAAATCAACACTTCTGAACTCGTATATCAGACTAACAGCCAACATTGCATAACAGTTCTGAACTTCTGCCAGAACCGAACACAGCATGTACCAAGGAAAATCAACGCTTCTGAATTCATATCAGACTAACAGCCAGCCAACACCGCATAACAATGCTAAACTTCTGTCAAACTGAACCTAACATACACTGAAGGAAACAATCAGCAAACAAGATGAAAAGTGTAACAACCTGAGGTTTTGTCAGCAAGATTTCCTCCGACGCAACAGCCCACTCCTCTTCCATGCTTGGGAGCCATCCCTTGAACCGTATCGGTGCCCGATTCACCATCGGAAGCACCAACCCCATCGCCACGACGATTCATAGCGGAATCGCGTGGCTTGAAACGCCTCGCCCACGGATCCTCGGGCAGGCCTCTTGCGCCCACATCACGCGGGCGAGAGACGTTCCTCTCGGCCCTGGCGTTATCGGAAGCTCCCTCTTGGTGGGACTTGAGCCCATGGCCAAGAAGACCC